>NW_026943820.1:27993405-28293405 GCF_035594765.1 Anolis carolinensis | reverse complement strand
GGCAGGTAAACTCAAGGCCCTTCCACACAGCTATATAACCCATTTATAATCTTATATTATCTGCTTTGAACTGGATTATCTTGACTCCACACTGCCATATAATCCACTTCAGTGTGCAGTCGGACACAACTGGACTGAATGTCAGGAGAAAACCTTGACCCTTGACCTTAACTACCACCAATTCCTCAATACTTTATTTCCCATACCACCAGACTTCGCCACAGCAACGCGTGGCCGGGCACAGCTAATCTATATATATAAAAGGGTAATGAAATTTTGGCCTAGCACAAAACAACAAAACTACACATTCCAGAAACACTAAACTTGGCAGCACAACCCCTCATCCATTCCTCTACATTCATACAACAAAAATAAAATAAAAATAAAGACCTAATTAGAGGGAGAGGAATAATTGTTTTTATCCAGTTGCTGCCAGTTAGAAGGCTAAGCTCCGCCCACTTGGTCTCCTAGCAACCCACTCAGCCCAGGGGACAGGCAGGGTTAGGCCTCACTTAGGCCTCTTCCACACTGCCTATAAAATACAGATTATCTGATTTTAACTGGATTATATGGCAGTGTAGACTCAAGGCCCTTCCACACAGCTATATAACCCATTTATAATGGACTTAATGTCAGGGGAAAACCTTTACCCTTTACCTTAACTACCACCAATTCCTCAAGACTTTATTTCCCATTCCACCAGACTTCGCCACAGCAATGCGTGGCCGGGCACAGCTAGTCTTGGTCTATAAAATGTACTGTACAAATAAATATGGTCACTGTTGTCTGCACATGCAAACATCAGGCAGGTGGAGCCTTTCCTTATTTGTTTTTATCTCCATTCAGAGAAATGCTTCATGGCCTTTCTGTGTATACAGTAGAGTCTCACTTATCCAACATAAATGGGCCGGCAGAACGTTGGATAAGCGAATATGTTGGATAATAAGGAGGAATTAAGGGAAACCCTATTAGACATCAAATTAGATGATTTTACAAATTAAGCACCAAAACATCATGTTTTACAACAAATTTGACAGAAAAAGTAGTTCAATACGCAGTAATACTATGTAGTAATCACTGTATTTACAAATTTAGCACCCAAACATCACAATGTATTGAAAGTCAGAAAGCAGCCACATACCCAGATAAATACATACCAACATACATACATAGAAACACTGACTTTTATTATATAGATAGATAGATAGATAGATAGATAGATAGATAGATAGATAGGTAAAAGCCAGACCTCAGAAGTGGTGCTGAGAAATAAACCGGGCGGCTTTTGCTGTTACAGGATATCCTGAAAGAGAAAATCCGCTTGAAAAACGATGCCCTCAAAGTCCAGAAGAAGAAGATGCAGCTGCAGCTGAAACAGGTACCTTTTCTGGAGGAAGCAGGTCTGTCCCAAGGCAAGAAAAAAGCATTAGGGCTCCTAGTTCTATGGTGGTGGAGGGCGGGTCTCTCCCAGGTGACAGGAAGTGAGCCACACCCTGCCTTCTCCACCAGGTATTTCCGCATCACACTTCCTGGACATAAAATGTATTCATTTATATATTTATTTGCCATACTTTTACCCTGAACTTAACCCCAAGGTGGGCTCAGAGCGGCCCCACATATTGGCAAGAATTCAATGCCTTAAAAACGTACATAGCTGGCCCTGATAATAATAATAATAATAATAATAATAATGATGATGATGAACTTTATTTGTATACTGCTCTATCTCCCCGAAGGGACTCAGGGTGGTTTCCAACATAGGTAAAATATTTACTTACCAGAACCATAGTAAAACATCAATATAATTACTATTTAACACAACATACTTATTTAAAAGGAAACCCGTTTCAGTGCTAATCCATAATAATAATAATAATAATAATAATAATAAATTTATTCTTATATCCCACCCCATCTCCCCGAGGGGACTCGGGGCGGCTCAATTCAGCTATCAATGGACAAGGTTTCTTGCTTGTTTCTTGTCTGGAACTCCCCTGTTTTCAGAGTGTTGGTCTTTGTTTACTATCCTGATTTTAGAGTTTTTAAAATATTGACAGCCATATTTTGTTCATTTTGATGGTTTTGATGGTTGTCCACATGCTTGTGGATTTCAATGGCTTGTGGGCAATTTCAACAGAAAGGAGGAAACCATGGAAATGAACAAAATCTGGCTCCCGGTATTAAAAATCAGGACAGTGAATAAAGACCAACGCTCAGAAAATAGGGGAATTCCAGAAAAAGAAACAATCAAGGCCAGGTGACACCTCGCAACAAATAACTCCCCCAGGCAGGAAGCAGCCAGGCTTTGAAGCTGCAAGGCCATTCAATACTAATCAAGCTGGCCCATGGCAACATTCACACTTGCCTCCAACAGACAAAGAGTTCTTTCTCCCACCCTGAACATTGTTCCATAGGTATATCAACCCCACTTGCCTAGCTTCCAACAGACCTCACAACCTCTGAGGATCCCTGCCATAGAGGTGGGTGAAACATCAGGAGAGAATGCTTCTGGAACATGGAACAGCCTTGAAAACTAACAGCAACCCAGTGATTCTGACCATTAAAGTCATTGACAACATATCTCTGGGGTTATTTTGTAGATATTTTCTCTAATGGATCCAGCTATTGCAAATTTCAGCCCTCTTTTCCTCAATGCATATGAACCCCAGAGCAGAATGTTGGCCTCTGGGCCTGTTGCCGGCTGCCTAGGAGAGCTGTGCCTGTCTATGTTTGCATGCTTCACATTCATGTTTGGTGGTTGCAGAGCAGGCCAGAGCCCACACACACTGCACCCATGGACTGTTGAAACCTCCCTAGGCTCCAGTGAGAGGCTTCTGTCCTGCTTAGCTTTCTGGTCAGTGACTATTGCTGTTCTTGGTCACCTGCAGAAAGAGGAGCTGGGGGAGGCCCTTCACGAGGTGGATTTCCAGCAGCTGAAGATCGAGAACGCCCAGTTCCTGGAGAAGATTGACGAGAGAAACCAGGAGCTGCTGCAGCTGAAGATGATGGTGGCCAGCACCTTGCAGGTCCTCAACTTCCACAGGGTAAGGGCTAAGTCCATCTTCCCATCTCTGGCCTGGACACCCCACTGCTTTTGCTGAATGCATCTCAGAATGCTGTCTTCAGTCTTTGCCAGACCCCAGTTGTGCAATTTCATTCAATCCACTCATCACATCTTGGGGTGATGGGACCATAAGCCAGAAAATAGTAGACGTTTGCATATATAGCTTTGCCTCTGCATATATCATATTAGCTTTTATAAGGTAATGCTCAAGATCCTGCAAGGCAGACTCCAGCAATACATGGAGCGAGAGCTGCCAGATGTCCAAGCTGGGTTCAGAAAAGGCAGAGGAACCAGAGACCAAAGTGCCAATATCCGCTGGATAATAAAGGCAGCCAGGGAGTTCCAGAAAAACATCTACTTCTGCTTTATTGGCTATTCTAAAGCCTTCGACTGTGTGGATCATAATAAACTGTGGCATGTTCTTGGTGGTCTGGGGATACCAAGTCCCCTTGTCTGTCTCCTGAGAAATCTGTATAAAGACCAAGTAGCCACAGTAAGAATAGATCACGGAACAACAGACTGGTTCCAGATTGGGAAAGGAGTGCGGCAGGGCTGTATACTATTGCCCTTCCTATTCAACTTGTATGCAGAATACATCATGCAACATGCAGGGCTTGAGGAATCCAAATTTCTGGAAGAAACATTAACAATCTTAGGTATGCAGATGATACCACTCTGATGGCCGAAAGTGAGGAGGAGCTGAGGAGCCTTATCACCAGGGTGAAAGAAGAAAGTGAAGTGAAGTGAAGTGAAATATCAAGAAAACCAAGATCATGGCAACGACACCTATTGACAACTGGCAAATAGGAGAAAACATGGAGGCAGTGACAGACTTTATATTTCTAGGCACGAAGATCACTGCAGCTAGGAAATCAGAAGACATCTACTTCTTGGGAGGAGAGCAATGGCCAACCTTGATAAAATAGTGAAGAGCAGAGACATCACACTGGCAACAAAGGTCCGCATAGTCAAAGCCATGGTATTCCCCATAGTAATCTATGGATGCGAGAGCTGGACCATAAGGAAGGCTGAGCGAAGGAAGAGAGACGCTTTTGAACTCTGGTGCTGGAGGAAAATCCTGAGCGTGCCTTGGACCTTGGCAAGAAGGTCCAACCAGTCCATCCTCCAGGAAATAATGCCCAATGGCTGCTCACTGGAGGGAAGGATATTAGAGGCAAAGCTGAAGTATTTTGGCCACATCATGAGAAGACAGAAAAGCTTGGAAAAGATCGCGATGCTGGGGAAAATGGAAGGAAAAAGGAAGAGAGGCCGACCAAGGGTGAGTTGGATGGACGGTATCCTTGAAGTGACTGGCATGAACTTGAAGGAACTAGGGGCGGTGATGAATGACAGACTGGTCCATGAGGTCACGAAGAGTCGGAATCGACTGACCGAAAGAAGAAGAAGAAGAAGAAGAAGAAGAAGAAGAAGAAGAAGAAGAAGAAGAAGAAGAAGAAGAAGAAAGACAATGTAAGCTCTTTGTATGAGTCAGGGTAGTGTGTGTAACAAAGGACCTGTGCCCCTCCCTTTCTCTTTGAGCTGGTACCTTTCTCTAGAAAGTTTCAAGGACAGAAGCTAGTTTAGAATCATAGAATAGTAGAGTTGGAAGAGACCTCATGGGCCATCCAGTCCAACCCCCCACCAAGAAGTAGGAAATCGCATTCAAAGCACCCCCGACAGATGGCCATCCAGCCTCTGCTTAAAAGCCTCCAAAGAAGGAGCCTCCACCACGGCCCGGGGGAGAGAGTTCCTCTGCCGAACAGCCCTTCTCACAGTGAGGAAGTTCTTCCTGATGTTCAAGTGGAATCTCCTTTCCTGTAGTTTGAAGCCATTGTTCCGTGTCCTAGTCTGCAGGGCAGCAGAAAACAAGCTCCCTCCCTCCTCCCTATGACTTCCCCTCACATATTTGTACATGGCTATCATGTCTCCTCTCAGCCTTCTCTTCTGCAGGCTAAACATGCCCAGCTCTTTAAGCCGCTCCTCATAGGGCTTGTTCTCCAGACCCTTCATCATTTTAGTCGCCCTCCTCTGGACGCTTTCCAGCTTGTCAACATCTCCCTTCAACTGTGGTGCCCAAAATTGGACCCAGTGTGATTCCAGGTGTGGTCTGACCAGGGCAGAATAGAATAAGGGGGAGAAGGACTTCCCTCGATCTAGACGCTATTCCCCTATTGATGCAGGACAGAATCCTGTTGGCTTTTTTGGCTGCTGCATCACATTGTTGGCTCATGTTTAACTTGTTGTCCACGAGGACTCCAAGGTCTTTTTCGCACACACTGCTGTCAAGCCAGGCATCGTCCCCCATTCTGTATCTTTGATTTCCATTTTTTCTGCCGAAGTGAAGTATCTTGCATTTGTACCTGTTGAACTTCATTTTGTTAGTTTTGGCCAATCATCTCTCTAGTCTGTCAAGATTAGTTTGGAGTAAACAAGTGAGATCACAGACACCACTTTGTGCCAAAGAGGTGTGGAGATGAAGAGACCCTCAGTAATTGGTCAAGCTTAGATAAGCCAAGATATATATTCTTTGTTTGCTGCGCCACGCTTTGCAGCAGCCATTTGCAAGTACAGACCTTTGGTGTGTCTGCGGCTGTTTTGCCTTTCTCATTTGTTGAAAATAAACTTTGCTTTTGTACTCTCACGAGACTAGATTTCTGTCTGATTGCCTCCTGTGCCAGAACTCCCCTTACAGGCGAGGCTTTGCGTCTAAAGATGGGTCAAGAATACTGGTAATGAATGAATGAATGCCTATGCCCTGAAGGTCCGTTTACAGAGGAAATCTGGTCAGAATGCAGTGGATGCAAGCGAAGAGTGATGGGATCAGAGCAGCTGGCGGGAAGGATGTCGTGGGAAGTAAACACTACCGTCTGTGCAGAGTCGCACAGCAAAGGGACCTTCCCACACACCTGGCTCACCATCTGGAGGGATGGCAACTGTCACTGAATGTGGGAGATATGGGGAATGGATGTTATGGAAGGAAAGGAAAAGCACTCCCTGAAGATTGCAGATACCCAGATTTGGGCGGATGGGATATGTTCCTGCTCCTCAATGTCAGCTGAATGCAAGAATGCCTTTCTCTACTACTGCTACTACTACTACTACTACTAATAATAATAAGGAGAAGACCTGGCTAATAATAAACAAGAAAACTCATGACCATTCATCACTCACTGCACCCTCACAGTGATGTTGACCGGCTATATCTGCCTAGAAGATCAGGGGGCAGAGGACTCTTACAAGTCAAACAAGCAGTCAAAGAAGAAGAACATGCCCTGGCAGAATATGTCAAGCAAAGTGAAGAACCTGCTTTGATTGAAGTCAAAAATCAGAAACTCCTCACAGCACAGCAGACAAAAAACCAGTACAAGAAAGCCGCACTACAAACTAGAGCTGACAGCTGGCACAACAAAGCATTGCATGGAAAGTTCCTTGACAAAATTGAAGGAAAAGCTGATAAGGAGAAGACCTGGCTCTGGCTCACGAATGGGACCCTGAAAAAGGAGACAGAAGGCCTGATCCTTGCAGCCCAGGAGCAAGACATCAGGACAAAGGCAATTCAGGCCAAGATCGAAAAATCAGCTGGTGACCCAAAATGCAGACTGTGCAAGGAAACCGACGAAACCATTGATCATATCCTCAGCTGCTGTAAGAAAATCGCACAGACAGACTACAAACAGAGGCACAACTATGTGGCCCAAATGATTCATTGGAATTTATGCCTCAAGTACCACCTCCCAGCAGCAAAGAACTGGTGGGATCACAAACCTGCAAAAGTCTTGGAAAACGAGCACGCAAAGATACGGTGGGACTTCTGAATCCAGACTGACAAAGTTCTGGAACACAACACACCAGACATCACAGTTGTGGAAAAGAAAAAGGTTTGGATCATTGATGTTGCCATCCCAGGTGACAGTCGCATTGACGAAAAACAACAGGAAAAACTCAGCCGCTCTCAGGACCTCAAGATTGAACTGCAAAGACTCTGGCAGAAACCAGTGCAGGTGGTCCCGGTGGTGATGGGCACACTGGGTGCCGTGCCAAAAGATCTCAGCCGGCATTTGGAAACAATAGACATTGACAAAATTACGATCTGCCAGTTGCAAAAGGCCACCCGACTGGGTTCTGCAGCATCATCTGAAAATACATCACACAGTCCTAGATGCTTGGGAAGTGTTCGACTTGTGAGTTTGTGAAACGAAATCCAGCATATCTATCATGTTTGCTGTGTCATACAATAAAATAATAATAATGATAATGATAATAATAATAATAGACCCCGTCTTTGGTGAGCATTGGCCATCATGTGGTGCCTGTTGTTGTCTTTCAGAAGAAGCTCCAAGCGGCCACCGCCTTGGCCGCCCACGTGGTGAAGGACATGGCCCAGAGGAAGGACATCCTGGACAGAATCGACCACGAAGCCATCCTCGCTGAGCACGTAAGGAGGAAGCGGGCTCCGAGGCCTTTGTGATCGCATCACCAAGTGGATGTTGGAGCCCGTGTCCATTAGAGATGAACTCACACCCAGTTTTGGGGCGAAATTTTAAAGGGCCGAGCCCCTCTTCCAAAACAGGCATGGATTCTTAGATTTGGAAAGGGCCCCCAAAGGCTATCCAGTCCAGCCGCCTTCTGCCAGGAAGGAGAACCATCAAAACAACTCTGATAGATGGCTATCCAGCCTCTGCTTAATAATAATAATAATAATAATAATAATAATAATAATAATAATAATAATAGAATCATCCAGTCCAGCTCCCTCCTGCCAGGAGGGAAAAGCACAATCAAAATATCCCCGACAGATGGCCATCCAGCCTCTGCTTAATAATAATAATAATAATAATAATAATAATAGAATCATCCAGTCCAGCTCCCTCCTGCCAGGAGAGAAAAGCACAATCAAAATATCCCCGACAGATGGCCGTCCAGCCTCTGCTTAATAATAATAATAATAATAATAATAATAATAATAATAATAGAATCATCCAGTCCAGCTCCCTCCTGCCAGGAGAGAAAAGCACAATCAAAATATCCCCGACAGATGGCCATCCAGCCTCTGCTTAATAATAATAATAATAATAATAATAATAATAATAATAATAATAGAATCATCTAGTTCAGCCCCCTTCTGCCTGGAGGGAAAAGCACAACCAAAGCACCCTTAACAGATGGCCATCCAAGTTCTGCTTAATAATAATAATATCCAGCATATCTATCCTGTTTGCTGTGTCATACAATAAAATAATAATAATAATAATAAAAGAATCATCTAGTTCAGCCCCCTTCTGCCAGGAGGGAAAAGCACAACCAAAGCACCCCCGACAGATGGCCATCCAGCCTCTGCTTAATAATAATAATAATAATAATAATAATAATAATAATAATAATAATAGAATCATCCAGTCCAGCTCCCTCCTGCCAGGAGGGAAAAGCACAATCAAAATATCCCCGACAGATGGCCATCCAGCCTCTGCTTAATAATAATAATAATAATAATACAGTAGAGTCTCACTTATCCAACATTCGCTTATCCAACGTTCTGGATTATCCAACGCATTTTTGTAGTCAATGTTTTCAATACATCGTGATATTTTGGTGCTAAATTCGTAAATATAGTAATTACTACATAGCATTACTGCATACTGAACTACTTTTTCTGTCAAATTTGTGGTATAACATGATGTTTTGGTGCTTAATTTGTAAAAACATAACCTAATTTGATGTTTAATAGGCTTTTCCTTAATCCCTCCTTATTATCCAACATATTCACTTATCCAACATTCTGCCGGCCCGTTTATGTTGGATAAGCGAGACTCTACTGTAATAATAATAATAATAATAGAATCATCCAGTCCAGCTCCCTCCTGCCAGGAGGGAAAAGCACAATCAAAATATCCCCGACAGATGGCCATCCAGCCTCTGCTTAATAATAATAATAATAATAATAATAATAATAATAATAATAATAATAATAATAATAGAATCATCTAGTTCAGCCCCCTTCTGCCTGGAGGGAAAAGCACAACCAAAGCACCCCCGACAGATGGCCGTCCAGCCTCTGCTTAATAATAATAATAATAATAATAATAATAATAATAATAATAATAGAATCATCCAGTCCAGCTCCCTCCTGCCAGGAGGGAAAAGCACAATCAAAATATCCCCGACAGATGGCCATCCAGCCTCTGCTTAATAATAATAATAATAATAATAATAATAATAATAATAATAATAATAGAATCATCCAGTCCAGCTCCCTCCTGCCAGGAAGGAAAAGCACAATCAAAATATCCCCGACAGATGGCCATCCAGCCTCTGCTTAATAATAATAATAATAATAATAATAATAATAATAATAGAATCATCCAGTCCAGCCCCCTCCTGCCAGGAAGGAAAAGCACAACCAAAGCACCCCCCGACAGATGGCCATCCAGCCTCTGCTTAATAATAATAATAATAATAATAATAATAATAATAATAATAATAATAATAATAATATCCAGCATATCTATCCTGTTTGCTGTGTCATACAATAAAATAATAATAATAATAATAATAATAATAATAATAATAATAATAAAAGAATAATTTAGTCCAGCCCTCTCCTGCCAGGAGGGAAAAGCACAACCAAAGCACCCCCCACAGATGGCCATCCAGATTCTGATTGAAAGTCTCCAAGGAAGGAGCCTCCACCAGACTCTGAGGCGGAGAGTTCCCCTGCTGAACAGCTCTTCTTACGGAAAGGAAGTACTTCCTAATGTTCAGGTGGGATCTCCTTTCCTGTCATTTGAATCCATGGCTCCATTAAGTCCTAGTCTCCAGAGCAGCGCTCTTTTGTGTCTCGAAAAAAAAAAGTTCCGCCTTTAAGTCAACTCCACGGTCTGGTGACCCTGTCCCAAGGTTTCCTTGGCCAGACCTCTTCAGGGGAGGTTTCCCCTGGCCTTCCTCTGAGGCTGAGAGAGCGTGACGTGCCCAAGATCTCCCAATGGCAGAGAAGAACGGGTCTCTTAATTTCAAACGCTGCCTTGTGTTGTGCTCTATTTCTCCTTTTAAAGATGGAACAGAAGGAAGGTGGGCCTCAGAATCCTATCAGGGCAACGGCACCAAGGAAGGAAGTGTTTTTAATGCGTTGTCGAAGGCTTTCGTGGCCGGGATCACAGGGTTGTTGTATGTCTTTCGGGCTGTGTGGCCATGTTCCAGAAGCATTCTCTCCTGACATTTCGCCCACATCTATGGCAGGCATAGATGCCTGCCATAGATGTGGGCGAAACGTCAGGAGAGAATGCTTCTGGAACATGGCCACACAGCCCGAAAGACATACAACAATCCTGTTTTTAATGCCTTTGCTCTCCTGTGTTTCTTCCCCAGGAGCGAGAAGTGGCCGAGGCCCTGAACCGGAGGCTCCGCCGGCAAATGGCAGAGTACACAGTGCCGCCGGTGCTCAACTACGTCCGCCAGAAGATGGCACTCCAGGAGCTCGGAGGCAACTTCCGCATCTGGGAGAGGAAGGTGGAGATCGCAGAGGTAAGCCCTGCACCTTCGTTCTTCCTTTGCGTTCTGCAACCCCTAACACCCTAACGCTCCTCC
This sequence comes from Anolis carolinensis, assembly GCF_035594765.1. Classification (NCBI taxonomy): domain Eukaryota; kingdom Metazoa; phylum Chordata; class Lepidosauria; order Squamata; family Anolidae; genus Anolis; species Anolis carolinensis. The sequence goes on along the minus strand of NW_026943820.1, from coordinate 28,282,760 downwards.
CATTGACTATTCTGGACAAGAGCTGATGGGTGTTGCAGTCACACACACACACAAAGTCTGCCTACTAGTAAAGAGACTGCCTTTCATCCTGGAGACCCAGGCATGGGCCAACTTTGGCCCTCCCAGGTGTTTTGGACTTAGTTAAGAATTGTGGGAGTTGAAATCCAAAACACTTGGAGGGAGGACCAAAGTTGGCCCACGCCTAATCTATCTGGATGCTCCCATGAAGTGTTGTTACACCAGCTCACTCGAGCATTCAGGCCAGAGCAATATTAGAATCATAGAATCATAGAATAGTAGAGTTGGAAGAGACCTCATGGGCCATCCAGTCCAACCCCCTGCTAAGAAGCAGGAAATCGCATTCAAAGCACCCCCGACAGATGGCCATCCAGCCTCTGCTTAAAAGCCTCCAAGGAAGGAGCCTCCACCACGGCCCCGGGGAGAGAGTTCCACTGTCGAACAGCCCTTCTCACATTGAGGAAGTTCTTCCTGATGTTCAGGTGGAATCTCCTTCCTTTCCTGTAGTTTGAAGCCATTGTTCCCTTGCGTCCTAGTCTGCAGGGCAGCAGAAAACAAGCGTGCTCCCTCCTCCCTAGGACTTCCCTTCACGTATTTGTACATGGCTATCATGTCTCCTCTCAGCCTTCTCTTCTGCAGGCTAAACATGCCCAGCTCTTTAAGCCGCTCCTCATAGGGCTTGTTCTCCAGACCCTTCATCATTTTAGTCGCCCTCCTCTGGACGCTTTCCAGCTTGTCAACATCTCCCTTCATCTGCGGTGCCCAAAATTGGACGCAGTGTGATTCCAGGTGTGGTCTGACCAAGGCAGAATAGAGCATGGGAAGCAGGACTTCCCTGGATCTAGACGCTATTCCCCTCTTGATGAGGCCAGAATCCCGTTGGCTTTTTTAGCAGCCGCATCACATTGTTGGCTCATGTTTAACTTGTTGTCCACAAGGCCTCCAAGGTCTTTTTCGCACACACTGCTGTCAAGCCAGGCGTCCCCCATTCTGTATCTTTGATTTCCATTTTTTCTGCCGAAGTGAAGTATCTTGCATTTGTCCCTGTTGAACTTCATTTTGTTAGTTTTGGCCCATCTCTCTAGTCTGTCAAGATCGTTTTGAATTATTACAAGGGTTGAATGAAAAGTAATGCCTCCACCTTCGTAACTCCTCCACAGGTGGCAGTCCTGGTCTGCAGCAGGTCCTGTGATTCAGTGATTGCACTTACTTCTTCTTCTTGGGGCCGGGCTGTGGCGCAGCTGGCTAGTAACCAGCTGCTATAAATCACTACTGACCGAGAGGTCATGAGTTTGAAGCCCGGGTCGGGTTAAGCCTCCGACCATTAAAATAAATAAATAAATAAATAGCCCCAGCTTGCTGTTGACCTAGCAGCCCCGAAAGACAGTTGCATCTGTCAAGTAGGGAAAATTTAGATACGCTTTATGCGGGAGGCTAATTTAACTAATCTACAACACCATAAAACTGCTCACGAGGAAAAGAAGAGGAAGAACAGCCACCAATGGACGGTGAAGCAACAGCTCCCCCTGTGGCTGGAATCGTGAAGCTGGAAAGATGTTAAAAAATGCCTCTGTGTCAGTCTAAAACTGAATGTTGTTTGTCTGTTGGCATTGAATGTTTGCCATATATGTGTTCATTGTAATCCGCCCTGAGTCCCCTTTGGGGTGAGATAGAAGGGCGGAATATAAATACTGTAAATAAATAAATAAATAAATTGTCATTACTGTGTATCTTGAAGTCGCTTGAGACTTACAGCACTCCTCGGGAAAAGCTCTCATAAGATTTCAAGATACACAGTAATGACAAGAAGAAGAAATAAGTAGTAGAAAAATACATTTCAAGCGACATACTTGTGCAATTAAGGGGGGAAATAACATTAACGCTGGCTTCCAGCTGACAAAGGGCTCTGGTCACACCCTGGACTCTCCACAGATAGATATTTTTACTTTCCTTGCCTAGTTTCTCCATGCCTCACAACCTCTGAGGATGCCTGGATTCGGTACAAATTGTCGGGTTCTCTCCTCCCAGTTGTGCTGTGGGTCTGTCTTCCAAAGAAAGCACCAAGACACACGTGGGTAGATTCCAACGAGTTTTTATTGTACCGAATGCCAGAACCTTCTTTTGTGCCACATATATAGGGACTCTCACATACCAGAGGGTAATTGATGTTTTATGGCCGGCCTGCTTTACGGCTGGCATCTGTTCTTTGTCAGCTGAGCAGAGATGTCGAGGATTGGAGATCCTGACATCCTGCCATAGATGTGGGAGAAACGTCAGGAGAGAATACTTCTGGAACATGGCCACACGGCCTGAAAGACATACAACAACCCAGCCTACCGGATCTTTGTCTTTCCTCCTTGTCCTTGGTCTTGCACCCATACTGAGTGTGTGCCTTCTTTCCATCTCTTTCCAGATGACCCTGCAGAGCTACCGCAGCACTTGGCACAAGGCGAAGATGGCCAGCCAGGAGCTGCACACCCTCCTCCCGGAGAAACAAGCCAGCAGCCAGATGCAGGTCCAAGGGGGGCCCTGAAACACTGGGGTCCCAAGGGCCTGGCCTCCAAGGAGAGCACGCATGTGGCCTTCCTCCTTGGGAATGCCTGGAGTGGGATTATAGACTTCGGAGTCTTCATGCATCGCCTCAAGACCCCCAAGTTATTCCCTTTCAGTTTAAATTGATTTTATCTCATCTTATATGGCTGCATCTCAACAATTTCTATATACATATAGTAGTCTTTACGATCTCCGTCTCAATATTTATATTTCACCAATCCACCCCCTTACCTTGCATTTTTGTTTTGATTCTGCCAAAAATTCTCCATTCATTCATCCCAATCCATTCTCAATATTCTTCTTGTACACCAGGCCAGTGCACAAATAGGAAATTATTTAAGTTGAGCATTTTTCCCCATATAAATGGACCCCTATGATGCATTTTGTGTGGGTTTTTTTCTTTCTATATGAGCAAGAATAGCAAACAGCATTTTTCCTTGTTTTGGGTAGGGTGTAGCACTTTTTGTTTTTCCTCAGTCTGGATATAAGTTTATATTAAATTCCCTGGTCCAGTCACATCCACAATTGATAAAACATTTGCTTTTCAAGCTGTTCGTGTGTTGGAGGGGGAGGAAGTGTTTATTATTTCACTCTTGCTTAGTTTTTTTCTTTTATTATTGTTCCTTAATACATTTTCATCACATTTTATACAAACATTTGTACAGTAAATCCCATTATTATTATTATTATTATTATTATTATTATTATTATTATTATTAATAATAATAATAATAATAATAATAATAATAATAATAATAATAATAATAATAACTTTATTTTTATATCCCGCCTCCATCTCCCCGAAGGAACTCGAAGCGGCTTACATCTGGATAAGCCCAATCCAACAAAGATTAAAATCAAACATAGATTAAAACATATCTCAATAAAATCAGTACAAATGTACACTTCTTTTTGCTTGGTGTAAGTACATCTAGGACATTTTGTATCCAGCATTCCTAGACATTATCCATTTTATTTGTTTATATCTGAATCTTTTACATATTATCGTTTTTAAGGAAACAATAATAAAAAATAAAGAAAAATAAAATAAAGCTATGTTATCCCCCATCACCCACCTCCCTGACCACATTTTCTACTATATTGTTATTTTTAGCCATGTGCACAGTTCTCTTACTTTCTTTATAATGTGTGTATTGGTTATTATTATCATTATTAATTTCTATCTTGCTTTTTCCCTGTGGGTGGGATTCAAAGAGGCGTACAAAGGACCCATTCTGTATATGTCATCCATTTGTTTTTTCTTTCCTCTATTTCTCCCCTTGTGCATCCTTCTTTGTTACACTTGTCATAATTTGGAATTAAACCTGTTCATATAGGGAATTGTTCCAGTTCTCCGACATCCACTTTTTTCCATCTTTCCACCCCATGCAACTACTGCTTGTCCAGCTCCAATAATAATTTTAATCCATTCAAGTTCTTCAATTCAAGTTAATTCTCTAATACAGTAGAGTCTCACTTATCCAAGCTAAATGGGCCAGCAGAAGCTTGGATAAACGGTAAATATTCAAAATCATTTAACCTACTGATGCCTCGATTAATGAAATTTTATTGGTACAGTAGAGTCTCACTTATCCAAGTTAAACGGGCCGGCAAAAGCTTGGATAAACGGTAAATATTCAAAAACATTTAACCTACTGATGCCTCGATTAATGAAATTTTATTGGTATAGTAGAGTCTCACTTATCCAAGTTAAACGGGCCGGCAAAAGCTTGGATAAACGGTAAATATTCAAAATCATTTAACCTACTGATGCCTCGATTAATGAAATTTTCTTGGTACAGTAGAGTCTCACTTATCCAAGCTAAACGGGCCGGCAGAAGCTTGGATAAACGGTAAATATTCAAAATCATTTAACCTACTGATGCCTCGATTAATGAAATTTTATTGGTACAGTAGAGTCTCACTTATCCAAGCTAAACGGGCCGGCAAAAGCTTGGATAAACGGTAAATATTCAAAATCATTTAACCTACTGATGCCTCGATTAATGAAATTTTCTTGGTACAGTAGTCTCACTTATCCAAGCTAAACGGGCCGGCAGAAGCTTGGATAAGTGAATATCTTGGATAATAAGGAGGGATTAAGGAAAAGCCTATTAAACATCAAATTAGGTTATGATTTTACAAATTAACCACCAAGACATTATGTTTTACAACAAATTTGACAGAAAAAGTAGTTCAATACACAGTAATGTTATGTTGTAATTACTGTATTTAGGAATTTAGCACCAAAATATCATGATATATTGAAAACATTAACTACAGAAATGGCTTGGATTATCCAGAAGCTTGGATAAGTGAGACTCTACTGTATCTGTTTTTATTTTGAAATTTACCCGTAGCTGCTGCATTTCCCACCCTCGGCTTATACTCAAGTCAATAAGTTATCCCAGTTTTTTTGTGGTAAAATTAGGTGCCTCGGCTTATATTCGGGTCGGCTTATACTCGAGTATATACGGTACATACATACAAACACTGACTTTTATTTTATAGCTTGTTCTCATCATATAGTCATTGTCCTTCACCATCTGTTTGTATATTGCTAGTTTGCCATTTGTCCTGCTGTCCACCAAGTCAGGAGTCCGGCCGAGAAGAGTCCCCAAAGCGGCCGACCTGATGCCCCCGCCGCGCCAATGGGGATGACGTCCCCTCCGTAGTAGTCGTAGTACAAGGGACCGGAGTTGGCGCGCGACTCGGCGGGCCCCTGGCGGCTGCTTGCGTTGAGCCACTCCGTCTCGTTGTAGTCGTAATCGTCGGGATGGTCTTGGAAGGAGCGCAGGTCTGTCTCGTCGACCGGGAGCTCAAACAGCCCTTCCGGGAACTCCTCTGGGGCTTCAAAGTGTCTCTGGAAAGGGATGGCGTGAACCGGGGGCCCCCACTCGGTCGTGGTGGCCATGATCCAGTCGCTGTAGTAAGCCACCCTGGTGTAAAGGAAGGGCCCGTAGCACCGCGCGCCTCCCTCGGTCAGTATCCCCTTCAGCATCCACTGCCCGCTCTCCTTGACTTGGCAGACCACAGGGTTGCCAGGGTAGCCCTTTGGAAAGACAAGGCAGCAAAGCATGAGTTAGGCCTTGATAGATTTAAGTATATAAACAACATTTGGAAAATGTCCTGTTCCTGGTTTGAAAGTGTTATCTCTGTTTAATTGTGTGGTCCTTACAGTAAAAGTTGGGGCCCCTGGTGGCACAGTGTGTTAAAGCGCTGAGCTGCTGAACTTGCGGACCAAAAGGTCCCAGGTTCAAATCCCGGGAGCAGAATGAGCACCCGCTGTTAGCTCCAGCTTCTGCCAACCTAGCAGTTCAAAAACATGCAAATGTGAGTAGATCAATAGGTACTGCTCCAGCGGGTTCATTATATCCGAGTGCCGCCCTTGCAGCCAGAAATGGCTTTTTTGGGCATGGCTTCCTCACCAGGCATCCCGGCACGCTGTCGCCTTCCCGGTGGCTGCAGCATTCTGTGCTGACCATCCGGTGGAGAGGGCAGGGGTCCACGTCCACCACCGAGAGCTTCCACAGAGAGCTGCTCCCTGTCTGGATCAAGAGGACGTGACATCAAATGGGACACAATCCACACTTTTCTTCGGAAGACTCTGCCGCCCCGAAACGGGCTCACCTGCCTCTGGGTGTGGCCAGCCCACCACCCAGCAGTCCTCCATGGCCGAAGATGGGAAGCGCTGGAAAGGGACGCAAATGGGCTGCACGGCCTCGTTGAACTCAATCGGAACGGGGGTCTGGAGGAGGGCCAAGTCGTGGTCCAGCGTCAGCTCGTCAAAGGCCTCGTGCGGGATGATGGTGCTGATGGGCAGCGGGAAGCTCTGCAGCTTGGACGGGTCTGCAGCACCCAGCAGGGCCATCACCTGCGTTCTGGCAGCAAACAAAACAACATGTGAACGAGAGGGAGAGAACTTCATAGAATCATAGATTCATAGAATCATAGAATAGTAGAGTTGGAAGAGACCTCCAGTCCAACCCCCTACCAAGTAGCAGGAAATCGCGTTCAAAGCACCCCCGACAGATGGCCATCCAGCCTCTGCTTAAAAGCCTCCAAAGAAGGAGCCTCCACCACAGTCCGGGGCAGAGAGTTCCAAATCTTAGATGAAGCCAGGGAGCAAAAATGTTCTCTTGCTGCCTCTACTTCTGCGAAAACCAACTGCCCCCCTGAGTTCAGCCTCTGGCAAATATAGCTTTCCCAGTCACTCAATTAACAGCGGACAATGCCTGCAGTCAATAAACTTAAGTACCTGGCTCTCTTTCAATACAACAGTCACACAACAGTTAGACTTTGACCACAGGAGCCAAGCCTAAACTCAGTTTCAAATCTTAGCCAAATCTTAGCAACACTTAAGACAGGCATGGGCCAACTTCAACCCTCCCTCCAGGTGTTTTGGACTTCCAACTCCCATAATTCCTAACAGCCTACCGGCTGTTAGGAATTATGGGAGTTGGAAGTCCAAAACACCTGGAGGGAGGGTTGAAGTTGGCCCATGCCTGTCTTAAAGGGACCAGATCCAGGAGAAAGCCAAGAGCAAAGGGTGCCTCTCCAGAAAGTGTCCATGCCTTTCCGTGCTTTGGTGAGGATGATCCCATCGACCAGCCATGCGTCCCTTACATGTTATGGAAGGCCGAGGCGGTGCTGAGGAGCCAGTCCTGGCTCAGGATGCTCCCAAAGGCCAGATGCGTGCCATGCATGTCCTGCAAGGAGACCAGCCACGGGAATTCCCCCGTGGCAGCAGGGCCCTGATCCGAATCAACGGGAGAGGAGAGGATCTCCATGCCACAGACTGAGCCTGCAAAAGAGCGGAGCAAGGAACACACATACAATAACTTTATTGGCATTGTACACCCTCCAATGAAATCAAATGCCATCCCCAATGCACATCGTGTATGTAGAAGTACAGAAACAAGGCAGTCATCCTTCCACATATGATGATGATGATAAGCCATCAGAACAAATGCAATTAAGGCCGAAAAATCAGCTGATGACCCAAAATGCAGACTGTGCAAAGAAGTTGACAAAACCATTGATCATATCCTCAGCTGCTGTAAGAAAATTGCACAGACAGACTACAAACAGAGGCACAACTATGTGGCCCAAATGATTCAATGGAACTTATGCCTCAAGTACCACCTCCCAGCAGCAAAGAACTGGTGGGATCACAAACCTGCAAAAGTCTTGGAAAATGAGCACGCAAAGATACTGTGGGACTTCCGAATCCAGATTGACAAAGTTCTGGAACACAACACACCAGACATCACAGTTGTGGAAAAGAAAAAGGTTTGGATCATTGATGTCGCCATCCCAGGTGACAGTCGCATTGACGAAAAACAACAGGAAAAACTCAGAACTTCAAAGACTCTGGCAGAAACCAGTGCAGGTGGTCCCGGTGGTGATGGGCACACTGGGTGCCGTGCCAAAAGATCTCAGCCGGCATTTGGAAACAATAGACATTGACAAAATTACGATCTGCCAACTGCAAAAGGCCACCCTGCTGGGATCTGAACGCATCATCCAAAAATACATCACACAGTCCTAGACACTTGGGAAGTGTTCGACTTGTGATTTTGTGATACGAAATCCAGCATATCTATTTTGTTTGCTGTGTCATACAATAACAACAACAACAACAACAACAACTTTATACCCCGCTCCATCTTCCTAAGGACTCGAGGTGACGTACCCTGGGACAAGCCCAAAACAGTATTACATCAATAAAAACAGTAACACAATAAAATCGCAGTATAATAACACATCTTACAAAAGTTAAAATACCGTATATACTCGAGTATGAGCCGACCCGAATATAAGCCGAGGCACCTAATTTTACCACAAAAAAACCTGGGAAAACATTGACTCAAGTACAGTAGAGTCTCACTTATCCAACGTTCTGGATTATCCAACGCATTTTTGTAGTCAATGTTTTCAATGCATTGTGATATTTTGGTGCTAAATTCGTAAATACAGTAATTACTACATAGCATTAATGTGTAATGAACTACCTTTTCTGTCAAATTTGTTGTATAACATGACTAGCTGTGCCCGGCCACGCGTTGCTGTGGCAAAGTGGTGGTGGTATTGGTTAAAAATTGTTGTGTAATTTTTATTTGACGTTATTTGTTTTTTTAATTAAATTTTATTGTATTTTATTGTATTTGTTGTTTTGTGGGTCGCCGTGATGCCATCACTCTTTTATATATATAGATGTTTTGGTGCTTAATTTGTAAAATCATAACCTATTTTGATGTTTAATAGGCTTTTTCTTAATCTCTCCTTATTATACAATATATTCGCTTATTCAACGTTCTGCTGGCCCGTTTATGTTGGATAAGTGAAACTCTACTGTATGTAGAATTTCAAAACAAAGCACCCATCCTTTGAATCAAATTCTAATCACTCTCGCACAGCTCCTCATGCCGATGTATTTTATTATTTATTTTATTTATTTATTTACAGTATTTATATTCCGCCCTTCTTTCTCACCCCGAAGGGGACTCAGGGCAGATTACAATGAACACATATATGGCAAACATTCAATGCCAACAGACAAACAACATTCAGTTTTAGACAGACTCAGAGGCATTTTTAACATTTTTCCAGCTTCACGATTCCGGCCACAGGGGGAGCTGTTGCTTCACCGTCCAGTAGTGGCTGTACTTCCTCATTCCTTTCCTCGTGTTTTGCTGGCAGTTTTATGGTGTTGTAAATTAGCCTCCCGCATAAAGCGTCCCTAAATTTCCCTAATTGACAGATGCAACTGTCTTTCGGGGCTGCATAGGTCAACAGCAAGCCGGGGCTATTAATGGTCGGAGGCTTAACCCGACCCGGGCTTCAAACTCATGACCTCTCGGTCAGTAGTGATTTATAGCAGCTGATTACTAGCCAGCTGCGCCACAGCCCGGCCCCGATGTATTGGTGAATAGGTGGATAATTTTGGCCAGGTTGTTTAGTCTAAAAAGGCAAAACATTAGATTCGAGTTGATAGGGTATCTCCCAGTGGCACCCCAAATCGGAACTCACCGGCTAAAGCGGGTGGCACAAAGAAGGTCCCGGTCAGTAGGAAGAGGGTCAGGCGGCAAACTGACCAACCGCATCCCTGTCCAAAGAAGAGAGGGCACAAGGTCAGGTGATGATAACACTTTATAACACGATCTTGATAATTGAAAACACTTGCAAAATGTGCCCTCTCACAGGAAGAAAGTTTTTTAATACTGGGAGCCAGATTTTGTTCATTTTCATGGTTTCCTCCTTTCTGTTGAAGTTGTCCACATGCTTGTGGATTTCAATGGCTTCTCTGTAGTCAGACTATACAGAGAAGCCATTGAAATCCACAAGCATGTGGATTTCAAAAACTCAAAAATCAGAACACGCCTACCTGTATTTTATAATGTGTTTTATGAATACTGATGTAAGTCAATAATAATTTTTTAACTGATTTATATTGCACTGTATAAATTTTATATATGCATTTTATTGTAAGCCGCCCTGAGTCCCCTGTTGGGTGAGAAGGACGGGATATAAATCTATATATCTATATATATGAAAGAGTGATGGCATCACGGCGACCCACAAAACAACAAAACTACAGGTCCCCCAACCTCGAAATTTGACAACACAACCCATCATCCACGCCTCTAGGTTGATACAACAAAAAGAAAAGAAAAATAAAGTCCTAATTAGAGAGAGAGGAATAATTGCTTTTATCCAATTGCTGCTAGTTAGAAGGCTAAGCTCCTCCAACTTGGTCTCCTAGCAACCCAATTAAAAATAATAAAAAACACTAAAAATAATTTAAGACACTAAAAATTAATACAAGAAAATAATATAATAAATAAAAAGATAACTTACAATAAAATTAATTAAAAAAATACAAATAATGTCAAATAAAAATTACACAACAATTTTTAACCAATACCACCACCACTTTGCCACAGCAACGCGTGGCTGGGCACAGCTAGTATTTCATAATGTGTTTTATGAATACTGATGTAAGTCAATAATAATTTTTAACTGATTTATATTGCACTGTATTATTGTTATATATGCGTTTTATTATAAGCCGCCCTGAGTCCCCTGTTGGGTGAGAAGGGCGGGATATAAACATTGTAATAAATAAATAAACAGTAGATGGGAAGCAACACTCTGAGGGCAGAGGAGCCCCAGGGACGGCTAATGACTCTGAACAAAGGATGACCCCCAGGCAAGAGACAAACCTTTCCAATGCTAATTAGGGTGATTAATTAGGGTTAATAAAAAATAGCCCAGGCTTGCTGTTGACCTAGCAGCCCCGAAAGACAGTTGCATCTGTCAAGTAGGGAAATTTAGGTACGCTTTATGCGGGAGGCTAATTTAACGAATCTACAACACCATAAAACTGCTCACGAAGAAAAGAATGAGGAAGAACAGCCACCAATGGACGGTGAAAGCAACAGCTCCCCCTGTGGCCAGAATCGTGAAGCTGGAAAGATGTTAAAAAAATGCCTCTGTGTCTGTCTAAAACTGAATGTTGTTTGTTGGCATTGAATGTTTGCCATATATGTGTTCATTGTAATCCGCCCTGAGTCTCCTTCGGGGTGAGAAAGAAGGGAGGAATATAAATACTGTAAATAAATAAATAAATTTATTGTAAGCCGCCCTGAGTCCCCTGTTGGGTGAGAAGGGTGGGATATAAATATTGTAATTAATAAACAAACAGTAGATGGGAAGCAACACTCTGAGGGCAGAGAAGCCCCAGGGACGGCTAATGACTCTGAACAAAGGATGCCCCCCAGGCAAGAGACAAACCTTTCCAATGCTAATTAGGGTGATTAATTGCAACATTAACGCTGGCTTCCAACTGACAAAGGACTCTTGTCACACCCTGGACTCTCCACAGATATATATGTACCTTCCTTGCCTAGTTTTATCCATGCCTCACAATCTCTGAGGATGCCTGCCATAGATGTGGGCGAAACGTCAGGAGAGAATGCTTCTGGAACATGGCCACACAGCCCGAAAGACATCCCGGCCATGAAAGCCTTCGACAACACTCGGAACTAGTTGTTTGCAAATCAGATGCTTGTAACTTATGGACTGCCTGTATTGTGTTTATTTCTTTCCTAGCTGAATGGAGAGAAGAATGCAGCCACCATTCCTTACTTACCTGTGGTCCAGCCAAGGCATGCTTGGGAGGCCGTCCTCGTCCGGACATGGCTGGACACAGCCAGGGAGTGGTCACCTTCCAGGATCCATCCCTGGACATTCTGCTCCTGTTGGGTCATCGTGGTCGCCACGGTGGTGCCTTCTGTACACACAACAACATTCTGTAAAAAATTTTGTTCCTGGGTGATAAATGTCATTTCCTAATTAGTTCTATCATAAAAAAATGCAAAACGTTAATTAACCTGCACAAACGTTGTTTATATGTGAGGGACATCCTGCACTACATCTATATATATAAAAGAGTGATGGCATCAGGGCAGCGGACAAAACAACAAAACTACAGGACCCCGAACCTTGAAATTTGACAACACAACCCATCATCCATGCCTCTAGGTTGATACAACAAAAAGAAAAGAAAAATAAAGTCCTAATTAGAGGGAGAGGAATAATAGTTTTATCCAATTGCTGCCAGTTAGAAGGCTAAGCTCCACCCACTTGGTCTCCTAGCAACCTACTCAGCCCAGGGGACAGGCAGAGTTAGGCCTCACTTAGGCCTCTTCCACAGATTAACAGATTTTAACTGGATTATATGGCAGTGTAGACTCAAGGCCCTTCCACACAGCTATATAACCCATTTAGAATCTTATATTATCTGCTTTGCACTGGATTATCTTGACTCCACACTGCCATATAATCCACTTCAGTGTGCATGCTAAACATAAAGACTACCATACAACAGACATTCAATACCACCACTACCTCAACAATTTCTCACCAACACCACAACGCCACAGCAACGCGTGGCCGGGCACAGCTAGTTGTATTATATTATAACAAAAATATATATATTTATTTTATTTACTACATTTATATCCCGCTCTTCTCACCCCGAAGGGGGCTCAGAGCGGCTTACAAATCAAATGAACATAAAAAATATTATTAGCATAGCACAGTATAAGCATTACATTACTATATTGTACTATATCATTATTTATTTATGTATTTATTTACAACATTTATACCCCGCCCTTCTCACCCGAGGGGACTCAGGGCAGCTTACAAAAACTGGCAAAATTTAATGCCCAAAATGCAATCATAAAAACAAAATAATATAAACAGATCTATTAATAACATTGTTAAAACACATTATAAAAACCTTAAAAACGTATATATAATTAATTCCATTCATCCAAGATCCTCATTATATGGTAATATTAGTAGTAATATTACACTTAATATATAATATATAATTAATGTTATCATATTGTATTATTAGTAGTATAATACTGTATTCCATTATAATATTATCAATATTATATGTATATACAATATATTATATATTATATACACACAGACATATATATATATACAGTAGAATCACTTATCCAACACTCGCTTATCCAACGTTCTGGATTATTCAACGCATTTTTGTAGTCAATGTTTTCAATACATTGTGATATTTTGGTGCTAAATTCGTAAATACAGCAATTACTACATAGCATTACTGCGTATTGAACTACTTTTTCTGTCAAATTTGTTGTATAACATGATGTTTTGGTGCTTAATTTGTAAAATCATAATGCAATTTTATGTTTAATAGGCTTTTCTTTAATCTCTCCTTATTATCCAACATATTCGCTTATCCAACATTCTGGATAAGCGAGACTCTATATGTTATTTCCTAAAGCTTGTAAATATACAATATTTCTGGTGGTTTCTTTTTTTTTTGTCTGTTGGAGGGAAGTATGAATGCTGCAATTAGCCAGAATGATTAGTACGTAATGGCCTTTCAGCTTCAAAACCTGGATGATTCCTGCCTGGGGGAATCCTTTGTTGGGAGGTGTTAGCTGGACCTGATTGTTTCCTGCCTGGAACCTCCCCCGTTTTCAGAATTTTGTTCTTTATTTGCTGTTCTGATTGTAAGAATTTTTAAATACTGGAAGGCAGATAGTGTTCATTTTCATGGCTCACAGCAACACAATAATAATAATAATAGCAATAACTATTAATATTAAAATTATTAATAACTATTAATTACCTGAGGCTCATCAAAAGTAGAGAAAGGGCGGCTGAGGGGGGGAAAGGAAGGGGCCTGAGGCTGTTGGGAATTGTGGAAGTTAAAGTCCAAAACACCTGGAGGGAGGGCCAAAGTTTGCCCATGCCTGCTCTATACTATATCACAGGGGTCCCCAAACTAAGGCCCGGGGGCCGGATGCGGCCCTCCAAGGTCATTTACCTGGCCCCCACCCTCAGTTTTATAATATATTTTATATCAGTTTTAATAATATTGTATAAACATATAATATTGATAAAAATATTATAATGTTATACATTATAATACTAATAATAATACTACCATATAATAATATATGGTGGTATTATTATATATAATATAATATATAATAATTATATGTTATATATTACATACAGTATTACAGTATAATGGTATAGTTCAATATAGTAATGTATAATGCTAATATTGTGTTATGCTAATAATATAATATATTGTATGTACATACAGCTGCTCTGAGTCTCCTTCGGGATAAGAAGGGTGGGATATAAATGTAGTAAATAAATTTAGTAAGTAAATAAATAATTAATTTCAGACTTAAGGCTCACCCAAATTCTGAAATGACTTGAAGACACACAACAACAACAACAACAACAATCCTAATTAACTTGACTATCTCATTGGCCAGAAGCAGGAGCACACTTCCCATTGAAATCCTGATAGGTTTATGTTGGTTAAGATTGTTTTCATTTTAAAATATTGTATTGTTCTTTCATTGTTGTTGTTTTGCACTACAAATAAGACATGTGCAGTGTGCACCCCTGCTATATCACAATACTCCAATATTATGAAGCCCCATTCGACTTTCGCGCAGGCGCAGTTCAACCCCCATTCAATTTCCGCGCGTGCGCATCTCGCCTGCCATTTGCTGTACAGAGGCGAGGGGGCAATAGGAAGTGCGTCTGCGCCTGCGCGGAGGCGCGGAATTGGACCGTTGTGGCCATGGCGGAGGCCTACTCGCCGGTGGAGCCCGGCCTGGGCCCCGAGGAGAGCTTCCTCTCGCTGCCGGACCTGCTCATGTCCCACGAGCGGCTTCCCTGCCGCGCCCAGGCCGCCCTCCCGCGCCTGGCCCTGGCCCTGGGCAAAGCGCCAAGCGACGCCCTGCCTGAGGTGAGTGGACTACAACTCCCGGCAGGCCGCGCGCGGCGGAAGTGAAGCAGGCCTTTCCCCTCTCAAGGCAGAGCCTAGAAAAGCTTTCTGGGGACTTTCACAGCATGACATGCATCCAGGATTCTCTGCAAGGGTTTCTAGGCTCTCCTAGTAGATAATGCTGCCTTTTATCATTATACATTATTAAACATTATACATTAAAAGCTTTACAACACAATTAAAAATATCCAAATACACAATATTAAAACGGTATTAAATAGCATTACTATTAAAAACGTATTAAACCCATATATATATATATATATGGGTTTAATATGGATATTTTTAATTGTGTTGTAAAGCTTTTAATGTATAATGTTTAATATATATATATGGGTTTAATACGTTTTTAACGTATTAAACGTTTTACAGAACAATATAATCTCTAAAATCAGGACAGTAAATAAAGAACAACACTCTGAAAGCATAAGCCACAGCAACGCGTAGCCGGGCAAAGCTAGTATATATATATATTTTTTATATATATATATATATATATATATATAACTATTAAAAACGTATTAAACCCATATATATGGGTTTAATACGTTTTTAATAGTAATGCTATTTAATACCGTTTTAATATTGTGTATTTGGATATTTTTAATTGTGTTGTAAAGCTTTTAATGTATAATGTTTAATATATATATATGGGTTTAATACGTTTTTAATAGTAATATATATATATATATATATATATATATATATATAAAATATATATATATATATATAATATATATATACTAGCTTTGCCTGGCTACGCGTTGCTGTGGCTTATGCTTTCAGAGTGTTGTTCTTTATTTACTGTCCTGATTTTAGAGATTATATTGTTCTGTATTATTATATCACAGTAATTATTACATATTATATTTATAATCTTATATTATCTGCTTAGAACTGGATTATATGAGGCCCCTTCTACACAGCTATATAAAATGCACACTGAAGTGGATTATATGGCAGTTTGGGTTCAAAGCAGATAATATAAGATTATAAATGGGTAATATAGTTGTGTGGAAGAGCCTTGAGTCTACACTGCCATATACTGTAATCCAGTAAAAAATCTGATAATCTGTATTTTATAGGCAGTGTGGAAGAGGCCTAAGTGAGGCCTAACTCTGCCTGTCCCCTGGGCTGAGTGGGTTGCTAGGAGACCAAGTGGGCGGAGCTTAGCCTTCTAACTGGCAGCAATTGGATAAAAACAGTTATTCCTCTCCCTCTAATTAGGACTTTTTTTTCTTTTTGTTGTATGAACATAGAGGCATGGATGAGGGGTTGTGCTGCCAAGTTTAGTGTTTCTGGGATGTGTAGTTTTGTTGTTTTGTCCTAGGTCGAAATTTCATTACCCTTTTATATATAGAGATATACTGTACACAATATTAAAACGGTGTTAAACAGCATTACTATTAAAAACCAATTAAACCCATATATATAAATATCTATATTATTTGTAATGTGTATTATATAATAATAATAATAATAATAATAATAATAATAATAATAATAATAACTTTATTTATATCCCGCCTCCATCTCCTCCGAAGGGGACTCGGGGCGGCTCACAGAAATACCAAATAAAAACAATAACAGTATACAGTACGTCAATAGACAAAAACATGCACCAATTATAAAATCTGAACCTTAACATATGATATAAAAACACACTTAATAAAACATAGAATTAAAACCAGCGAGGTTACAGTAATAGATAAGCTAAAGTGCGCCTTATAAGTTGTAAATTCGAGATAACAGATAAAGTGCAACAAATTCGTATGTGAAAAAGTAAAGGTTTTCCCCTGACATTAAGTCCAGCCATGTCCGACTGAGGGTTGGTGCTCATCTCAATTTCTAAGCTGAAGAGCCAGCGTTGTCCGTAGACACCTCCTAGGTCATGTGGCCAGCACGACTGCATGGAGTGCTGTTACCTTCCCGCCGGGGCGGTACCTATTGATCTACTCACATTTGCATGTTTTTGAACTGCTAGGTTAGCAGAAGCTGGAGCTAACAGCAGGAGCTCATCCTGCTTCCCAGATTCGAATTACCAACATTTTAGTCAGCAGGTTTCGCAGCTCAGCGGTTTAACCCGCTTTGGATTCTTATTTATTATAGAATCCTACAGTTGGAAGAGACCTTGTGAGGGTAACAGATATTAAAAACTGGATGTAATACAATAAAATCTTATATAATGTTTATCCCTTGCCCTCCATATCACTGTGTGGTTTTCCTGGGATTTTATGTCAGTGTTTGTTTTATGGTGGCATTTAATGTTTGCCATTGTATGTTGGAATCCACCCTGAGTCCCCTTGAGGAGACAGGGCAGAATACAAGTCAAGTTTATTATTATTATTATTATTATTATTATTATTATTATTAAATAAAAATACAACTTTGGCACCCCCTAAAAATGGGGGTGCCACTATTTTGTGATGAAGTACTGTATTCACTCCTCTGCCTTTTTCACTTTGTGGCTTGCAGGGCACCAAGCTGGAGCTGCCACTGTGGCTGGCCAAAGGTCTCTACAACAACAAGCAGAAGATCCTTTCTGTGGAGCTGCCAACTGTTTACAAGGAGAGCTGGAGGACTGTCTTCAGCGCCGACGCCAACGTGGTGGACCTACACAAGCTGGGGCCCTACTACTATGCCTTTGGCTCCCAAATGCTGAACTTTGACAGTCCTGAGAATGCAGAACTTGCGCAGACAATCCTTCAGGTAGAACTACACTTTTGCTGCAGAAGCCTTCCCTCTGCCTATTTTGCTGTTCTGGTCACCAGTTCAGAGAAGCTCTGTTGCTAAGCCTAACTGGAATATAACCATTGAATTGATGAGACTTACTTATGTGTTAGCTTTTCATTTTATAATTGAACATTAAGGGAAACGAATCAGGAGAAATTAATCCTACAACCATTGTACTAAATACAGTAGCACTGGATTTATGTTGTGTAAAACTATACTTATTTGCACGTGTACGTTTTAAAAAGAATGGATCTCAGTGATCCTTCAAGAAAGAAAAATATACAGAATTGGATTATATGTAAAAAAAAATAATGCCGTATTTAAAACCAGCTATAGAATTATTAATTTTAAAAAGAGAAGACATAGTATGCTAATTGGAAGTAACATCTCACTTCTGTTTATTTACCTGAGTGTTATAGGTGTAGCATTTAGAGTTTCAATGTTTATAGTTTATACCCATGTATAATTTCATAATACAAGCTGGAATGTGTCCAGAGGAGGGCGACTAAAATGATCAGAGGTCTGGAAAACAATCCCTATGAGGAGTGGCTTAAAGAGCTGGGCATGTTTAGCGGCAGAAGAGAAGGCTGAGAGGCGACATGATAGCAATGTATAAATATGTGAGGGGAAGTCATAGGGAGGAGGACGCAATGGAGCAGGCTTCAAGCTACAGGAAAGAAAGAAGATTCCTCCTAAACATTAGGAAGAACCTCCTCACTGTGAGAGCTGTTCAGCAGTGGAACTCTCTGCCCTGGAGTGTGGTGGAGACTCCTTCTTTGGAGGCTTTTAAACAGAGGCTGGATGGCCATCTGTCCCGGGGGGGCGGGGGGCTTTGAATGTGATTTTCCTGCTTCTTGGCAGAATGGGGTTGGACTGGATGGCCCACGAGGTCTCTTCCAACTCTATGATTCTATAATACAGTAGTTCTCAACCTGTGGCTCCCCAGAGGTTTTGGCCTTCAACTCTCAGAAATCCTAACAGCTGATAAACTAGCTGGGATATCTGGGAGTTGTAGGCCAAAACACCTGGGGACCTACAGCTGTCTTGATGTCTTAGCGATGTGAAAAATTGTTTTTATTGTTTTATCGCTGTTATTGTATTTTTATGTCGGGCATGGCCCCATGTAAGCCGCTCCGAGTCCCTCCGGGGAGATGGGGCAGGGTATAAAAATAAAGTTATTATTATCATTATTATTATTACAGCTTGAAAAACCACTACTATAATATTTTTTGTTCACAAATCCAATTGCAGTTATCTTCTTCTGGTTTTTTATAAAATCCATAAAAGGTTTCCATTCTGCTTGCAGTTTTTTGTATATTATCTTTTTGTAGAATTAAGTTAATTTGTCCATTTCAACCATGAATCAACTATGGATTTGAATCTAGTACTTCTTGGCACATTGACATGTCAGAACGAGGTCTGAACATTGACGGGATTCTGACTTATACCAAAAACAATCACTTGGCTCTGCACTGAATGTATAACCTGGGCTCTCTGACATTGCAAAGCTGCTGCCCCTGGTTCTGACTCTCTTTCCCTTCTCCTGTAGACCTTCATCAGCCGCTTCCGCCGCATCATGGACTCCTCCCAGAACGCCTTCAACGAGGACACGTCGGCCTTGGTGGCCCGGCTGGACGAGACGGAGCGGGGCTTGTTCCAGGCCGGGCAGAAGGGGCTGAACGACTTCCAGAGCTGGGAGATGGGGCAGGCCTCGCAGATCACGGCCTCCAGCCTGGTCCAGAACTACAGGAAGAGGAAGCACAGCGAGTTGGATGCCTGATTGTTTTGGCTCATCTAGAAACAATCATGGCATGTTTGGGACGGAACGCCCTTCGCCTAAACATGCTCTGCTGCAGTCTTGTCCAAAGCAGAAACATTTAAGAAAGGAGTTAATGTTTTAATCCCTCTCTTTAAGTGTCCGACAAACTGAGTTTACTTGTGGACATCATCTGTGTTAGGCAGCTGGGAATGTTTTGTAGTCTTTCTGGGCTTCCTCTTTGGTCAAGGAAACACTTGACCCTCTGAATTTGTTTTTGGACTGACGCTCTTGTTTTCCTTGCTGGCTGGGAATGATGGGAGTTGAAGTCCCACTGCATTTAGGGGGTCACTTGTTTGGCTCTTCCCGTCATGGCATTTGTTCTTGTCGGCCAGTAAAGTGACATTTTCCCTAGGCAGGAGGCATTTGGACACATTTCTCCATGCTTTGGAGTAATATCTATCTGAAGCCTTTGCCGCACGATCCCCATCCCAGTACAAACAACCCTTTTCCCAGTAAGGTTTTCTCAAAAGGAGCCTTCAGAATGGTCCCACGGCCTGAGCATTCCCAGTCCTGATGGAAGCTGTTTCTGTGGAAATTTGCTGGGAAAGGTTTCCGATTTAAAGCGGCAGAACTTCCTCTATGTAAGGCTTCCCTCCTTTCCTTCGTTCTCCAAAGTCATGAACCTTTGCAGAGTTTTAAATACCAGTCCATCTTTTATAGAATCCCTTTCACTGATGTTTTTGGGTTCTCTTTACAATTTTAATTAGGATCACATGATAAAGAGAGAGCCTGAATCCATAGGAGCTATTATCCTACAGATTTCCTTGTGCCAAGAAGCCCTGCAGAGGCTGCCCAAGGCCAGATGGCTCCTTCACGTAATCCTGATTGAGTTTATGGGCTAAAACCGGGTGTAATTAAACCCTCCGTTGATCTTCCAATTTGTGGCCTCATCTGCTTCAGAGGGATCGAACGGATTAGGGTTTTCTCATTTGATTCCTGGCTTTTCCCTCCCTGACAGCCTGAACTGTGTGTTAACCTATGGCAAAGCCTGATTATAATAATATATAATAATAAAACTTTATTTTTGTACTGCTCCATCTCCTCAAGAGGACTCAGGGCAGTTTCCAACATGAACATAAAAAGAATATTCCCTATCCTTCTCATATTTCCCATCTTAGGAGCCCCTTTCAGGATGTACGCAACCAAAGAAGACTCTTTTATTGACATCCAGGCAGAGTTCTTTGGGTTCTTTTTGCATCACATTCTCTCTGCTGCTGCCTCCTCCTTTTGTTCCCTCAGATTGCAAGAGCCATCTGTGGTTCATTTCCTCAAAAGCATGTTGGAAAAACCAGTGAGAAATGACAGAAAAAAAACCCCACAAAATGTCAAAATCTCGGACAAGAAATCAGAGGCTCGGGCTACATTTCCATTCCTTGGGGAAAAGATGTCACAGCCTGGGTTTTATCTTGACACAATAGTGACTATAGGCATTTTAAAATAGTGTTGAAATATTTATTTCGGCACTCACATATACATTCTAATACATGCTTCATGTATTAGAAGGGATACATGAAGAATGTAGGGGGATATCTGTTTCTTGTAGACTGCTATATAATGCAGTTTGAACTGCATTAATTGTGTCTACACTCACCATATAATACAGTTCAAACTGCATTATATAGCAGTGTAGATCTAATTCCAGGTACATACTGAACCTCGGGTGCTTTGGTTTTTAGTACATTATCAGGATATGGAGTTTTGATATTACGCATCTTTCTAAAACTGGTTCCCAACCTTTGGGCCTCCAACTGTTTTGGACTTCAACTCCCAGAAATCCCAACTAGCTTACCAGCTGTTAGGAATTGTGGGAGCTGAAGTCCAAAACACCCAGAGGCCCACAGATTGGGAACCACTGATCTAAAACTAACTTTTTTTTAAAGTTCTGATCATACGCAGTTGATTGAAAACTAGATGACATGGCAACTTTTTACTGATTTTACATTGTATTTTTTTAATTTTTTAAATATTTCTACTGTGTCCATTCTTGAAGTTGTCAACTCTTTGCAGGCCTTGCAGGCCTTGTTTTCCTCCCTTAAAGCTTTTAATATTAAGGTGATTTGTGTGTGTGTGTTATCTTTCCTCTTTCTTTAAATCCCTTTAACTCTGATGGCGCTTCTCAGCCCAGGAAATGACCCGGCAAGTCTTAATTCCAAGAAAAAGGCAGGGAACAAACTCTACTCCTGTTCATGGCAGTCACAGACCTTGCAAAGGCCTTCGACACAGTGAATTGCCATGCTCTCGGGACCATCTTCTAATGTTTAGGTGGAATATATTTTCCTGCGATTTGAACCCGTGGCTCCACTGAGCAGCAGAAAACAAGCTTGCCCCTTCTTCCTCCTCAATGGGGAATCCTTTCCGATATCAAAACATGGCTTTAATGTTCTCTTTTCCAAACGAAACACCAACAGTTCCTGATGGATGTGGTTTTTACAAAAGCAGCCCTGCTTCTTTGCATTTCTGGATGGAGACCTCTTTCCTCCAGTGAGTCAACACACTCTGGAAAGCATGGCTCACCGCCTGCAAAATGTTCTCATCATTCCTCAAAGGAGGCTGCAATGAGCATCCTGGAGCTGTTTTGCCCACAAATACTTGCCAGGTTCAGACTTACAGAGCTCCTGCTTTGCAAAAGCCAAACACAGTGGCTCCTCAAAGGCAAATGCCCAATGACGTATTGCAGTCTAGGAAGCAACAGGCGATTGCAGAAAACCCCTGGAGAAAAGGGACCTTCCAAGCAAAGAGCCGAAATTGGGAGATGAAGTTGTCAGGAAGATCTGAGGCCCAGGGGAGTATCTTTCCTCTGGATAATTTCGGGCAACGTAGCATTCGGTCCATTGCAGTGGATGACGGAGGAGCATGGCTTCAGTGCTTGTGGCCTTTGTGATTCTTCCAAAACAGTGACGTTTGTCCACCTGCCTTCTTCCCAAGAGATTTGCAATATTCTTCTGAGGCAATGCTGATGGAATCATTCCAGATATTGAGAGGGATGTCTGTAGATTGTCCACGTTTCGTACAAGAGTTGGAAGGACAATTGTTGTGGTTCAGTCTGATGATGAAGGGGAGGTTGGGTTTATGCAAGCTGACCAAGGAAATGTTGAAGGCTCTGAATTGTCAGCTGAAGACTCTGAATTGTCAGAGAGACCGCAAGCTAGCAGTAAAGCAGAAGTTGTTGATAGACTAGTAGTGAAGCAGAAATCAGTGATAAGGCTGATTCACAGGATAAGTGATTCACAGGATTCAGAACATCAACAAGTCCCAGGTGTCTCTGGCAGCGAGTCAGAGGAGTCTTCCTTAGATAGGGATACAAGGTTAAGGTTAAGAGTTCATCATCCCAGACGTTCTCTTAGAATAGCTGGCAAACGTGTGGGAACTCAAAGACAAAAGAATGCTTTCTTAGCCTGTAAGCATGGTTAAATAAGAGAGAAACGGGGAAAAATTTCAGACAAACAACGTTGATTTTGGAAGCTAAGTTCCTGCCTTGTCTATGCTCATGGAAAAGGTTTCTTGCTTTTATTCATGCCTGGATCCTGTGTTTTGGATTGCATTTTGGAGTTCGTGCTGCCTTGTTTTCAGGACTGATTTGCTATATTAGAAACCTTGAACTATATTTTACAGATTGCCTTTGCGTTTGGAATTTTTGCTTTCTTTACTGCTTTTTGTTCAGACTTTGCTATCTTTTATCAATAAACTAAAAACCAAGTCTGCTGTGGTGGAGTGTGTGTTAAGAGCAAGGTGAACCAGCGCTGAGGTGCAACAACAATAGCTTTTTAAACAGGCATCTTGGTTTCTCTGCGAATGTCCCAATTCGCAAACATTCTCTGCTTTGTTCGAAATAATGCTTCCCTCGCAGAGCTCAGACGGTGCTGTATTTCGGCATCAATGTCAACTTTTGTGGAGAGGACGCTGCCAAGGTAGCGGAAACGGTCAACATTTCCTGGCGTTGCACCGTTAATGGGTTGCTTTTAATTACTCTGATTTTATCTGCTCGGATTTTATTGTATTTGTCCATTATTTTATTTTGCGTATTGTTGGAATGTTTTAAGTTTATGTTAAATATGTTGTTGTTGTTCGGGCTTGTCCCTGTTGTGAGCCGCCCCGAGTCCCTTCTGGGAGATGGGGCAGGATATAAAAATAAAGTGTATTTATTATTATTATTATTATTATTATTATTATTATTATTATTATTTATAGCATTGCAGAGGGATTGGTTGGTGCCTTTTGCTGGTAGAGAAGCACTTTTGGTTTGTTTTATGTCGATTTTAACTATTGTTTTACTGATAATTGATGTTTTATTGGTATAATTGTTTTATTGTTGTATTATTGATATTTGACTGTTTTATCAGGCTAGGCCCCATGTAAGCCGCCCCGAGTCCCTTCGGGGAGATGGGGCGGGGTATAAAAATAAAGTTGTTGTTGTTATTATTATTATTATTATTATTATTATTATTATTATTATTATTCCTTTGAAGGTCAGTGAGAGGCCAAGCTTTCCATAGACTTCTGCAAAGGTGTCTTGTAGGCCTTACTCTGAATGAGCAGAGACTACGATATCGTCAGCGTATTGGAGTTCTATAACAAGTTGTTGCGACCTTACTTTTGGCTTTTAGCTGCTGATGTTGAACATTTCACTCCCTATGATAGATATCCACTCCAGAGGGAAACAAGGTGCAAAATCATTGCTATGAAGTTTTAATCTCTGTATTCATATGGCCGGCCCTGTTTTTATTGTTTTTTGTGATTTGCGTTGTAGTGTATATTGTATATTATTATTTACTGTATCGTTTATTGCTCTATATTATGTTGTATTCATACTTGTTATATTGTATTGTTCTGGGCATGGCCCCATGTAAGCCGCCCCGAGTCCCCGCTGGGGAGATGGTGGCGGGGTATAAATAAAGTTTTATTATTATTATTATTATTATTATTATTATTATTATTATTATTATTTATGAAGATGGAAAATAAGATTGGATTAATAACACAACAATACAATACAATATAATGCGCTGCAGGATGTTTGTGATGACTCATGGGCCATGTAGTCCCGTTCCTAGCACTGTTGTGACAGATGAAGAGGAAAACTTAGGTTTCCCACCGTTTCAGCCAGAATTGGAGCCCTTGCACCTGCAGGAGATTTGCCTTCCAGAAGTCTGCCAAACAAGCCTTGAGCCGAAATCTCCCCCATTTTCTCGCCGTGATTATTATAAACAACAGAAAGGCGCTCAGGAGGCGTCTCGCAGGAGCGCTAGGATTGCCGCCAGGCATTCAGCTGATTAAGCCTGCTTCCCATGGGAAACTTTAGGGAGTCATGCATCTGGACACAGAGAATGGCTTTCGGTTCTGGTTCCCCAGAGAATTGTTCTTTGGCGGGAAAACGGGACCCTACTTAGGTGTTTTGCCCACGTAGGAATCTTGCGGAGTCAATTCGTCAGCTTCGGGAGTAGGTTGTGTGTGGACTACACTACTCCCGCGTTCAAGTCCTTTGCTCCCGTTTCCAGCCTTGCCTTGCTTCCCAGGACCTTGCCTTGCTTTCCGGACCTCGCCACGAATTTACCACGGATCCTGTTCTTGCTCTTCGTTTCTTGTTGCCTTGAATTAAGCCTAGTGTTCCAAGAATCAAGTTTACTTCCTAGCCTTGCTTAAGTTTCATGGACTAAAGGACCTTGTCATCTCCCCTCACTTTGCTTGGCAAAGTGAGTGTTTCGGTTACTGGATTACAACTTTGGACCTTAATATTTCATATTGGACATTGTTTTCTTGGACTAATTTTGACCTTTCCTGAAAGGTCTACTTCTGAACTATTTTCTACACTTGCTTTTATTAACTGTATATATTTCCTCAATAAAGATATTAGATAGATTCTGGCCTCTGTGTATGGTTATTGGTGCTCTGCAGCCTGGGTCCTGACAATGTTTCTCTTGCAAAGACAAAGTTTTGGCAGTGTGATAAACTTTCCCCCTGTTTTTATGATAGAACCAATTAAGAAATGACATTGATTATCCAGGAACAAAAACCGTCCCTCTTGATGCCAGGCCTGCCTTCCTTCCGTGCCTTGTGCCCACGGCCTTTGGCGTGTTCAAGGAGAGCCCAAGGGCGTTGGCATGCGTTTTGCGGGCTCTCCCAGGCCCCTCTTTGTGGAGAAAAAGCCCCGGGGTCCCAATGGGCAAAGTGTCCGGCCACGTGGCATTATTGACCCGCTCTGGGTGACATTCGGGGGCAGCGTGAAGGTCAATGCCAGCCTTGCAGCCCAAGATCTGGCCCCAGAATGCACTATGCAACACTGTGATTTTTGTTCCTGGGTTATCAATATCATTTCCTAATTGGTTCTATCATAAAACATGGAATACATTTATCAAACTGCAAACAAATTGCCTTTGTGGGAGGGACATCCTGCTATAGCACATTTTGCTCTAGTTTGCTCTAGAGAGGAATAGAGTAGAGTCTCGCTTATCCAACGTAAATGGGCCAGCAGAACGTTGGATAAGCGAATATGTTGGATGATAAGGAGAAATTAAGGAAATGCCTATTAAACATCAAATTAGGTTATGATTTTACAAATTAAGCACCAAAATATCATGTTATACAACAAATTTGACAGAAAAAGTAGTTCAATACGCAGTAATGCTATGTAGTAATTACTGTATTTACGAATTTAGCACCAAAATATCACGATATATTGAAAACATTGACTACAAAAATGCGTTGGATAATCCAGAATGTTGGATAAGCGAGTGTTGGATAAGTGAGACTCTACTGTATTATTATTATTAGTTGTGCCCGGCCACGCGTTGCTGTGGCATTGTCCTAAGTGGGCTATTGTTTGTGGAGGCAAGTATGAATGTTGTAATTAGTCGCCTTGATTAGCATTGAATAGGCGTGCAGCTTCAAAGCCTGGTTATTTCTTCCCTGGGGGAATCCTTTGTTGGGAGGTGTTAGCTGTCTCTGGTTGTTTCTTGTCTGCAATACCTTTATTTTCATAGTGTTGTTCTTTATTTACTGTCCAGATTGTAGAGTTTTTAAATGCTGACTGCCAGCTTTTGTTCATTCTGATGGTTCCCAGGAACCCAATACTACTACTACAACTACTACTACTAATAATAATAATGAATCACTGTCGGCAATTGAAGCCCCGTTCACCTGACTAACGTCACCAAGTTTCTTGGGGAGCCTCTGCACATTCATTAGTCATTTTTGGTTGGGTTTTCTGTAATTTTGACCTAATTTTATAGGGTTTTTAAAATGGAAATACATAGATTGGATGACTGTGTCTTTTGCAGCCAAATTTGGTGTGATTTAGCCCAGTGGTTTTGTTGTTTACTCCACGGGAATTACGCACATTACATTTTTATATACTGTATATACTCGAGTATAAGCCTAGTTTTTCCGCCCTTTTTTTAGGACTGAAAAAAAAACCTCTTCAGCTTATACTCGGGTGAGGGTCCTGGTGGGCTTACATTCAGGTCGGCTTATACTCAAGTATATATGGTATATTTATTATTTTTCTCTATTATTATTGGTATTGTTACATTTATTATTTTACTCTTAATTATTACTATTACATTTATTATTTTACTCTATTATTGTTGTTACTTTTACATTTATTTTACTCTGTTTTTATTATTATTATTAATACATTTATTATTTTACTCTATTATTACATTTATTATTTTACTGCATTTATTATTATTATTATTACATTTATTATTTCACTCTATTAGTATTAAAAGGAGACGTAAGCACATTTACATGAAGAAGGGGAAAATAATGATCTAATCAGAGTTGAACAGTCATATCTTAAATTACAGTTTGATGTAAAGATTCAAAAACATTTAAACTACTGAGGCCTCAATTAATGTAATTTTATTGGTATCTCGGCTTATACTGGAGTCAATGTTTTCCCAGTTTTTTTCGTGGTAAAGTTAGGTGCCTCGGCTTATATTTGGGTCGGCTTATACTCGAGTATATATAGATTATTATTATTATTATTATTATTATTATTATTATTATTGACACAACGATGTTGTATGACACAGCAAACAAGATAGACATGCCGGATTTCATATCACAAAATCACAAGTCGAACACTTCCCAAGTGTCTAGGACTGTGTGATGTATTATTATTATTATTATTATTATTATTATTATTATTATTATTATTATTTTATTGTATGACACAGCAAACAAGATAGACATGCTGGATTTCGTATCACAAAATCACAAGTCGAACACTTCCCAAGTGTCTAG
Organism: Anolis carolinensis; assembly: GCF_035594765.1. Taxonomy (NCBI): domain Eukaryota; kingdom Metazoa; phylum Chordata; class Lepidosauria; order Squamata; family Anolidae; genus Anolis; species Anolis carolinensis. Next base: position 28,255,023 of record NW_026943820.1, on the reverse strand, counting down.
GACTGTGTGATGTATTATTATTATTATTATTATTATTATTATTATTATTATATTGTATGACACAGCAAACAAGATAGATATGCTGGATTTCGTATCACAAAATCACAAGTCGAACACTTCCCAAGTGTCTAGGACTGTGTGATGTATTTTTGGATGATGCCTGCAGATCCCAGTCGGGTGGCCTTTTGCAGTTGGCAGATGGTGATTTTGTCAATGTCTATTGTTTCCATATGCCGGCTGAGATCTTTTGGCACGGCACCCAGTGTGCCCATCACCACCGGGACCACCTGCACTGGTTTCTGCCAGAGTCTTTGAAGTTCAATCTTGAGGTCCTGAGAGCGGCTGAGTTTTTCCTGTTGTTTTTCATCTATGCGACTGTCACCTGGGATGGCGACATCAATGATCCAAACCTTGTTCTTTTCCACAACTGTGATGTCTGGTGTGTTGTGTTCCAGAACTTTGTCAGTCTGGATTCGAAAGTCCCACAGTATCTTTGCATGTTCATTTTCCAAGACTTTTGCAGGTTTGTGATCCCACCAGTTCTTTACTGCAGGGAGGTGATACTTGAGGCATAAGTTCCAATGAATCATTTGGGCCACATAGTTGTGCCTCTGTTTGTAGTCTGTCTGTGCAATTTTCTTACAGCAGCTGAGGATATGATCAATGGTTTCATCAGTTTCCTTGCAATTATTATTATTATTATTATTATTATTATTATTATTATTATTATTATTATTATTATATATACAGGCCGTCCCTGAGTTACAAGCATCTGACTTGCAAACGACGATCCCTGTTCCGACTTACGTACAAATCCAACTTAAGAACAAACCTACAGGAGCAGATTGCAAACCTAGATGCGTCCGAAACGTCAGGAGAGAATGCTTCTGGAACACAGCTATACAGCCCGGAAAAACTCACAGCAACCCAAACCTACAGAACCTCTCTTGTTGGTAAATTGGGAACTGCCCCCCCTTCCCATTTGCATCCAGGCCAATGGCCCATTAAGGCCGCCAGTCGGTCGATGGCTTTATCGATGGAGTCACACGCCTGGCCTGGCCTGGCCTGGCCGGCCTCCCGCCAATGCCTGCCCACAAAGGTCACCCAACAGCCATTGCCCTCACCGCCTGGCTGGTTTGCGTTCTGACCGTCCAGAAAAGCCGGAATAACCCCACTCACATACCTTGCAGCCCCGATTATTGTTATTATTAATAATAATAATAATAATAATAATAATAATAATAATAATAATAATAATAAGCCGGAATAACCCCACTCACATACCTTGCAGCCCTGATTATTGTTATTAATAATAATAATAATAAGCCGGAATAACCCCACTCACATACCTTGCAGCCCTGATTATTGTTGTTAATAATAATAATAATAATAATAATAATAATAATAATAATAATAAGCTGGAATAACCCCACTCACATACCTTGCAGCCCTGATTATTGTTATTATTATTATTAATAATAATAATAATAATAATAATAATAATAATAATAAGCCGGAATAACCCCACTCACATACCTTGCAGCCCTGATTATTGTTATTATTATTAATAATAATAATAATAATAAGCCGGAATAACCCCACTCACATACCTTGCAGCCCTGATTATTGTTATTATTATTAATAATAATAATAATAATAATAATAATAATAATAATAAGCCGGAATAACCCCACTCACATACCTTGCAGCCCCGATTATTGTTATTAATAATAATAATAATAATAATAATAATAAGCCGGAATAACCCCACTCACATACCTTGCAGCCCTGATTATTGTTATTAATAATAATAATAATAATAATAATAATAATAAGCCGGAATAACCCCACTCACATACCTTGCAGCCCTGATTATTGTTATTATTAATAATAATAATAATAATAATAATAATAATAATAATAATAATAAGCCGGAATAACCCCACTTACATACCTTGCAGCCCTGATTATTGTTATTAATAATAATAATAATAATAATAATAATAATAATAATAATAATAATACATCACACAGTCCTAGACACTTGGGAAGTGTTCAACTTGTGTTTTTGCAAAACGAAATCCAGCATATCTATCTTGTTTGCTGTGCCATACAACGTCGTTGTGTTGATAATAATAATAATAATAATAATAATAATAATAATAATAATAATAATAATAATAATAATAAATTAGGGATTGTGTTGGATAGAGGACCTTAATAACCTCACTCATACATTGTAGGCCTGATGATGATGATGATGATGATGATGATGATGATGATTGGGGAAAGTCACAGTAAAAACATGTCTAAATCATGATCCCGCTCCCAGAAGAAAGAGGCAGCAGGTGTGGCTCCTCACCTGGTTGCCTGGCAACCCACACCTGCCCAGGTTCCCAGGGAAGAAAGGAAGGAAGGAAGGAAGGAAGGAAGGAAGGAAGGAAGGAAGGAAAGAAAGAAAGAAAGAAAGAAAGAAAGAAAGAAAGAAAGAAAGAAAGAAAGAAGGAGGCCAAGTTGAAGAACAAGCCACTGAGGTATTTGATTCAATCAGTTGAAAGTGATGCAGCTCACAGTCATCTCCCAAAATAACCTGTGATGCCATCACTTGCATGTCTATTTATTATTACTCTATTTATTATTACATGTATTATTTCCCTTCACAGAAGAGTCTTGCCTATCCAACACTCGCTTATCCAACGTTCTGGATTATCCAACGCATTTTGGTAGTCAAAGTTTTCAATACATCGTGATATTTTGGTGCTAAATCTGTAAATACAGTAATTACTACATAGCATTCCTGCGTATTGAGCTACTTTTTCTGTCAAACTTGTTGTATAACATGATGATGTTTTGGTGCTTAATTTGTAAAATCATAAACTAATTTGATGTTTAATAGGCTTCTCCTTAATCCCTCCTTATTATCCAACATATTCACTTATCCAACGTTCTGATGGCCTGTTTATGTTAATAATGTTAACATTAATAATGTTATGTTAATAATAATAATAATAATAATAATAATAATAATAATAATAATAAATCCAGCATATCTATCTTGTTTGCTGTGTCATACAACAACAACAACAACAATAATAATAATACTTTATTTATAACCCGCTTCAAAGACTCTGGCAGAAACCAGTGCAGGTGGTCCCGGTGGTGATGGGCACATTGGGTGCCGTGCCAACAGATCTCAGCCGGTATTTGGAAACAATAGACATTGACAAAATCGCGATCTGCCAACTGCAAAAGGCCACCCGACTGGGATCTGCACGCATCATCCGAAAATACATCACACAGTCCTAGACACTTGGGAAGTGTTCGACTTGTGATTTTGTGATACGAAATCCAGCATATCTATCTTGTTTGCTGTGTCATAAAATAATAATAATAATAATAATAATAATAATAATAATAATAATAATAATACAGTCCTAGATGCTTGGGAAGTGTTCGACTTGTAATTTTGTGATATGAAATCCAGCATATCTATCTTGTTTGCTGTGTCATACAATAATAATAATAATAATAATAATAATGATAATAATGATAATAATGATAATGAGAAGACCTGGCTCTGGCTCACGAATGGGACCCTGAAGAAGGAGACAGAAGGCCTGATCCTTGCAGCCCAGGAGCAAGACATCAGAACAAAGGCAATTAAGGCCAAGATTGAAAAATCAGCTGATGACCCAAAATGCAGACTGTGCAAGGAAACCGACGAAACCATTGATCATATCCTCAGCTGCTGTAAGAAAATCGCACAGACAGACTACAAACAGAGGCATAACTGTGTGGCCCAAATGATCCATTGGAACTTATGCCTCAAGTATCACCTCCCTGCAGTAAAGGACTGGTGGGATCACAAACCTGCAAAAGTCATGGAAAATGAGCGTGCAAAGATACTGTAGGACTTCTGAATCCAGACTGACAAAGTTCTGGAACACAACACACCAGACATCACGGTTGTGGAAAAGAACAAGGTTTGGATCATTGATGTTGCCATCCCAGGTGACAGTCGCATTGATGAAAAACAACAGGAAAAACTCAGCCGCTATCAGGACCTCAAGATTGAACTTCAAAGACTCTGGCAGAAATCAGTGCAGGTGGTCCCGGTGGTGATGGGCACACTGGGTGCCGTGCCAAAAGATCTCAGCCAGCATTTGGAAACAATAGACATTGACAAAATTACGATCTGCCAACTGCAAAAGGCCACCCTGCTGGGATCTGCACGCATCATCCGAAAATACATCACACAGTCCTAGACACTTGGGAAGTGTTCGACTTGTGGTTTTGTGAAACGAAATCCAGCATATCTATCTTGTTTGCTGTGTCATACAATGTTGTTGTGTCAATAATAATAATAATAATAATAATAATAATAATAATAATACGGAAAACTCACAGCAACCGTATGCATTTATTAACCATCACCCTCTCCTTTGCATTGGGAGGTGGGAGAAATAGGAAAAGCCCCCCCCCCCAAAAAAAACAACAAAACAAAACAAAAACACAGCCAACAAGATAGATATGCTGGATTTCGTGTCACAAAATCACAAGTTATTATTATTATTATTATTATTATTATTATTATTATTATTATTAATGACACAGCAAACAAGATAGAAATGCTGGATTTCATATCACAAAATCACAAGTCGGATACTTCCCAAGTGTCTAGGACTGTGTGATGTATTATTATTATTATTATTATTGTTATTATTATTATTATTATTATTATTATTATTATTATTGTATGACACAGCAAACAAGATAGATATGCTGGATTTCGTATCACAAAATCACAAGTCAAACACTTATTATTATTATTATTGTTATTTGAAACACAACAAGATGAAGCCACAGCAGACACTCTGCTGGCTGTATTATTATTATTATTATTATTATTATTATTATTATTTATTAGAAACACAACAAGATGAAGCCACAGCAGACACTTTGCTGCATGTATTATTATTATTATTATTATTATTATTATTATTATTATTATTACACAGCAAACAAGATAGACATGCTGGATTTCGTATCACAAAATCACAAGTCGAACACTTCCCAAGTGTCTAGGACTGTGTGATGTATTTTCGGATTATTATTATTATTATTATTATTATTATTATTATTATTATTATTATTATTATTATTATTAGAAACACAACAAGATGAAGCCACAGCTGTATTCCTCCTTGGAGGACCTGGGGAGGGGTTTGTGGGTCTCCTTTCCTCCCCTGGAAGCCTTTGCAAGCCCTGCCTGTCCATCAAGCCATGTGGGCGGGGCGGGGGCGTTGCCATGGAGACACCTCTGGGCAAGAGGGGGGGGGGGGTCTGCGTCGGGCACGGATTCGGTTGCAGCCAGGCAGAGAAGGAAGGAAGGAAGGAAGGAAAGAAGAAGGGAGGAAAAGGAAGAGAGGAGGAAGAGGAGGAGGAGGAGGTGTAAGTAGCCCCATCTTCCTAAAAAGACCCCTCCCCAAATGGATGGTACCAAAGGGGATATCATGGGGTATCATGGGGATTTCCCTCCTTCTCTTTCTTCTCCTCCCTCCCTTTATTCCCTCCTTCCCTTCTTTTTTTCCTTCCTTCCTTCCTTCCCTGGAGCCCTGCCCGCAGCGCAAGGCAGTAGGAGGAGGAGGAGGAGGAGGAGAGCCAAGGAGAGCCAGGCAGGCACCAAGGCCAGTTCTTCTCCTCCTTCTTTCCTTCTTTTCTTCTTTTTTTCCTTCTTCTTTCCCTCCTTTTCCCCACCATGAGGGTCTGGGGACACAAGATAGAGATGCTGACAGGTAAGGACACACCTTGCCTTGGGAGAAAGGAGAAAGTCAGCATGTCCATCTCTCCATCCATTTATCTCTCTATACATCAATGCATCTATCTATCTATCTGTGAATCTATCCATCCATCCATTTATCTATTTGTCTGTCTATCTATCTCAACTATCTATACTTCCATATCTATGTGTCTGTCATCTCTCAAGCTATCTCAATACATGCCATATCTCTATTTCTATCTCAAAGAATGCTGCATTTCTATCTATCTATCTATCACCCTATCTAACTATCTATCTATCTGTCTGTCTATCTATCTGTCTATCTCTATGCTGTGTTGATATCTCTATCTATCTATCTATCTATCTATCTATCTATCTATCTGTCTATCTCAATGCTGTGTTGATATATCTATCTATCTGTCTGTCTATCTCAATGCTGCGTTGATCTATCTATCTATCTATCTATCTATCTATCTATCTATCTATCTATCTATCTCAATGGATGCCATATCTATATCTCTATACTCTTATCAATCTCAAGGACTGCCCTATCTATCTATCTATCTATCTATCTATCTATCTATCTATCTATATATATATCAATTTATCTTTGTGTCTTTCTGTCTGCCTATCCATCCATCCATGCGTGCATCTATCTATCTATCATCTATCTGTCTGACTGTCTGTCCATCCATCCATCCATCCATCCATCCATCCATCCATCCATAAATTTATCTATTTGTCCATCTGTCTCTCTTTCTGTCTTGTCTATCCATCCATCCATCCATCCTTCCATTAATATCTCTATCCATCAGTGCATCTATCTATCTATCTATCTATCTATCTATCTATCCATCAGTCAATTTCTCTATTTGTCCATCTGTCTCTCTTTCTGTCTTGTCTATACATCCATCAATCTCTCTATCCATCAATGCATCTATCTCTCTATCCATCAATGCATCCATCTATCTATCTATCTATCTATCTATCTATCTATCTATCTATCTATCCATCTATCTATCTAATCTATCCATGAAGTATCTATTTGTCTGTCTGTCTGTCTGCCTGCCTATCTATCCATCCACCCACACACCCACACATCTATCTATCTATCTATCTATCTATCTATCTATCTATCTATCTATCTATCTATCTATCCATCCATCCATCCATCCATCGGTGTATCTGTCTGTCTGTCTGCCTGTCTGCCTGTCTATCTATCTATCCATCCATCCACCACACACCCACCCACCCACACACCCATCCATCCATCCGTCTGTCTGTCTATCTATCTATCTATCTATCTATCTATCTATCTATCTATCTATCTATCTATCTATCTATCTATCCATCAATACATCTATCTGTCTGTCTGTCTATCAATCCATCCATTTATCTATTTGTCTGTCTGTTTGCATATCTATCTATCTATCTATCTATCTATCTATCTATCTATCTATCTATCTATCTATCCATCCATCCATCCATCCATCCATCCATCGGTGTATCTGTCTGTCTGTCTGCCTGTCTGCCTGTCTATCTATCTATCCATCCATCCACCACACACCCACCCACACACCCATCCATCTATCTGTCTGTCTATCTATCTATCTATCTATCTATCTATCTATCTATCTATCTATCTATCCATCAATACATCTATCTGTCTGTCTGTCTATCAATCCATCCATTTATCTATTTGTCTGTCTGTTTGCATATCTATCTATCTATCTATCTATCTATCTATCTATCTATCTATCCATCCATCCATCCATCCATCCATCGGTGTATCTGTCTGTCTGTCTGCCTGTCTGCCTGTCTATCTATCTATCCATCCATCCACCACACACCCACCCACACACCCATCCATCTATCTGTCTGTCTATCTATCTATCTATCTATCTATCTATCTATCTATCTATCTATCTATCTATCCATCAATACATCTATCTGTCTGTCTGTCTATCAATCCATCCATTTATCTATTTGTCTGTCTGTTTGCATATCTATCTATCTATCTATCTATCTATCTATCTATCTATCTATCTATCTATCTATCTAATCTATCCATCAATCAATGTATCTATTTGTCTGTCTGTCTGCCTGTCTATCTGTCCATCCATCCACCACACACCCACCCACACACCCATCCATCTATCTATATATCTATCCATCAATACATCTGTCTGTCTGTCTGTCTGTCCATCCATTTATCTATTTGTCTGTCTGTTTGCCTATCTATCTATCTACTATTTATTTACTCTATTTACATACCGCCTTTCTCACCCTGGGGGGCACTCAAGGCGGTTGACAACGTATTAATGTCAGAAATTAATTGCCAATATACATAGAATAGGAAAAGCTCAGAACTAAATACTAACATATAGATATACATTAAAATCATCAGAACCATTAAACATATGAACACACAGCATCTATCTATCTATCTATCTATCTATCTATCTATCTATGTATCTAATGATTAGACATTAATGCTAATCAAGGTGATTAATTACAACATTCTCACTGGCCTCTTTCTTTCTCCAACCATGGACATCATTCCACAGATAGATAAACCCCACTTGCCTAGTTTCCAACAAACCTCACAACCTCTGAGGATGCCTGCCATAGGTGTGGGCGAAATGTCAGGAGAGAATGCTTCTGGAACATGGCCAGACAGTCCAGAAAACTTACAACAACCCTGTCTGTCTGTCTGTCTGTCTGTCTGTCTGTCTATGTATCTATCTGTCTGTCTATCTATCTATCTATCTATCTATCTATCTATCTATCTATCTATCTATCCATCAATCAATGTATCTATTTGTCTATCTATCTGTCTGTCTGTCTGTCTATGTATCTATCTGTCTGTCTATCTATCTATCTATCTATCCATCAATCAATGTATCTATTTGTCTATCTATCTGTCTGTCTGTCTGTCTGTCTATGTATCTATCTATCTATCTATCTATCTATCTATCTATCTATCTATCTATCTATCCATCAATCAATGTATATATTTGTCTATCTGTCTATCTATCTATCTATCTATCTATCTATCTATCTATCTATCTATCCATCAATCAATGTATATATTTGTCTATCTATCTGTCTGTCTGTCTGTCTATGTATCTATCTATCTATCTATCTATCTATCCATCAATCAATGTATATATTTGTCTATCTATCTGTCTGTCTGTCTGTCTATGTATCTATCTATCTATCTATCTATCTATCTATCTATCTATCTATCTATCTATCCATCAATCAATGTATATATTTGTCTATCTGTCTGTCTATCTATCTATCTATCTATCTATCTATCTATCTATCTATCTATCCATCAATCAATGTATCTATTTGTCTATCTATCTATCTATTTATCTATCTATCTATCTATCTATCTATCTATCTATCTGTCTGTCTGTCTGTCTGTCTGTCTGTCTGTCTGTCTGTCTGTCTGTCTATCTATCTATCTATCTATCTATCTATCTATCTATCTATCCATCCATCAATCAATGTATCTATTTGTCTATCTGTCTGTCTGTCTATCTATCTATCTATCTATCTATCTATCTATCTATCTATCTATCTATCTATCCATCAATCAATGTATCTATTTGTGTGTCTGTCTGTCTATCTATCTATCTATCTATGTATCTATCTATCTATCTATCTATCTATCTATCTGTTCATCCATCTGTGCCTATGTATATGTATATACGCATTATGTGTTTCTCGGTATGTGTGTATTATATTCTACTATGAGATGCTGCTGGGTTTCGGATTGCTTTCACTTCTCATTTGGGGAAATCTGTGTCTCTATCTATATCTCCCTGTGTCTTGGATCCCCTGGGATGCCTTCCGGAGGGCCCTTCCTCCAAAGGGTGGCCTTTTGGTGTTGCCACCAGGCCTCTTTTTGGGGGGTTTTTGGAGCCCCATGTTGTGGGCCTGTGGTGGCCTTGGGGAAGGAGGCCAGCCGTTGGGAAACGCCCCCGTCCTCTGCGCTGTCTGGGCTTCTTCGCAGGGACTTGGCAGCAGATGCAGAGCTCACTGCTACAGGGGGGCGGAGGAAGGAAGGAAGGAAGGAAGGAAAGAAAGAAAGAAGGAAGGAAGGAAGGAAGGAAGGAAGGAAGGAAGGAAGGAAGGAAGGAAGGAATGGAGGAAGGAAGGAAGGAAGGAGGGAAGGAAGGAAGGAAGGAAGGAAGGAAGAAATGGAGGAAGGAAGGAAGGAAGGAGGGAAGGAAGGAAGGAAGGAGGGAAGGAAGAAATGGAGGAAGGAAGGAAGGAAGGAGGGAAGGAAGGAGGGAAGGAAGGAAGGAAGGAGGGAAGGAAGGAAGGAAGGAAGGAAGGAGGGAAGGAAGGAGGGAAGGAAGGAAGGAAGGAAGGAAGGAAGGAAGGAAGGAAGGAAGGAAAGAAGGAAGGAAGAGAAGAAGGAAGGAAGGATGGAAGGAAGGAAAGAAAGAAAGAAGGAAGACAAGAAGGAAGGAAGGATGGAAGGAAGGAGGGAAGGAAGGAAGGAAGGAAAGAAGGAAGGAAGGAAGGAAGGAAGGAAGGAAGACAAGAAGGAAGGAAGGAAGGAAGGAAGGAAGACAAGAAGGAAGGAAGGAAGGAAGGAAGGAAGGAAAGAAGGAAGGAAGACAAGAAGGAAGGAAGGAAGGAAGGAAGGAAGGAAGGAAGGAAGGAAGGAAGGAAGGAAGAGAAGAAGGAAGGATGGAAGGAAGGAAAGAAAGAAAGAAGGAAGACAAGAAGGAAGGAAGGATGGAAGGAAGGAAAGAAAGAAAGAAGGAAGACAAGAAGGAAGGAAGGATGGAAGGAAGGAGGGAAGGAAGGAAGGAAGGAAAGAAGGAAGGAAGGAAGGAAGGAAGGAAGGAAGACAAGAAGGAAGGAAGGAAGGAAGGAAGGAAGGAAGGAAGACAAGAAGGAAGGAAGGAAGGAAGGAGGGAAGGAAGGAAGGAAGGAAGGAAGGAAGAGAAGAAGGAAGGATGGAAGGAAGGAAAGAAAGAAAGAAGGAAGACAAGAAGGAAGGAAGGATGGAAGGAAGGAAGGAAGGAAGGAAGGAAGGAAGGAAGGAAGGAAGGAAGGAAGGAAGGGAAGAAATGGAGGAATAAAGGAAGGAAGGAAGGAAGAGAAGAAAGGAAGGAAGGAAGAAAGGAAGGAAAGAAAGAGGGAAGGAAGGAGGGAAGGAAGAAAGTAAGGAAGGAGGGAGGGAGTAATTATTTATTACTTTATTATTCCTTAATAATAATATTTAATATCAGTACTTAATAATAGTATATATTATTAAATATTAATATTTAATAATAATAATAATAATTTATAGGAGCCCCCGGTGGCGCAGTGGATTGAACCACTGAGCTGCTGAACTTGCTGACTGAAAGGTCGGCAGTTTGAATCCGGGGAACGGAGTGAGCTCCTGCTGTTAGCCCCAGCTTCTGCCAACCTAGCATTTCGAAAACATGCAAATGTGAGTAGATCAATAGGTACTGCTCCGGCGGGAAGGTAACGGTGCTCCATGCAGTCATGCCGGCCACATGACCTTGGAGGTGTCTATGGACAAAGCCGGCTCTTTGGCTTAGAAATGGAGATGAGCACCAACCAACAGTCAGACACAACTAGACTTAATGTCAGGGGAAAACCTTTATCTATTATTATTTATTATCTGCCTCTCCTTACAGCTTGAGGAAGAGCACAACAGAGTTAAAACAGAAGATAATAAAAATAATATAATGCCAGTAATATTAATAATAATATAATAGGCTTAATACGCAATAAGAAAATGAAAACTATTAAAATGCCCATAACAAAAGACCCCACACCATTACTACAAATAAAAATGCTAATGATAATAATAATAATAATGGCTTAAAACAAAATACTAAAACAAAAACGATTAAACTACACATAACAAAAGACGACACCATTAATGATAATAATAATACAGTAGAGTCTCACTTATCCAACACTCGCTTATCCAACGTTCTGGATTATCCAACGCATTTTTGTAGTCAATGTTTTCAATATATCGTGATATTTTGGTGCTAAATTCGTTAATACAGTAATTACTACTTTGCATTACTGCGTATTGAACTACTTTTTCTGACAAATTTGTTGTATAACATGATGTTTTGGTGCTTCCTTTGTAAAATCATAACCTAATTTGATGTTTAATAGGCTTTTCCTTAATGCCTCCTTATTATCCAACATATTCGCTTATCCAACGTTCTGCCGGCCCGTTTATGTTGGATAAGTGAGAGACTACTGTAGTAATTCACAATCATTATCATAATACAGGCTTTAAAAAAGAACAGTAAAACACAGCGGTATTAAAATACATATAACAACGAAGGGGCTTGGACCGGATGGCCATCTGTCGGGAGGGCTTTGTGGCGGAAGGGGGCTGGGCTGGATGGCCTTTGGGGGTCCCTTCACTGCTTCTAAAGGGTGGCCTTTTTCTCATCGGCAGGACTGTTGCTACAGGAGGTGGCCATGGCCGGGCTGCATGAGCAGCGCTTCACCGAGGAAAAGCCACTCCTTCGGGGTCAGGACACGGAGATGGTAAGTGGACCGAGGCCGGGAGGATGTCTGCCGGGAGGGATCGGGTGCTGCCTTTTCCCTACCGGGCAGAAAAAAAATAGGGTTGGATTGGATGGCCTATGAGAGTCCCTTCGAAGTCTATGAATCTATTATTATTATTATCATTATTATTATTATTATTATTATTATTATTATTATTATTATTATTATTAATCAGAGGCCAGATGGCCTTTGGGGGTCCTTTTGAAGCCTAGGATTTTATTATTATTATTATTATTATTATTATTATTATTATTATTATTATTATTATTACAGTATTAGGCAGAGACTGCATGGCCATCTTTTGGGAAGGATTGGATGGTATCTTCCTGCCTGGCATGAATAAGGTTGAACTGGATGGCTTTTAGGGGTTCCTGCCAACTCTAGGAATCTATTATTATTATTATTATTATTATTATTATTACTACAGTATTAAGCAGAGGCTGCATGGCCATCTGTCGGGAGGGATCGGATGGTGTTTTCCTTCCTGACATGAATTGGGTTGGACTGGATGGCCTTTGGGGGACCCTTCCAACACTAGGGATCTATTATTACTATTATTATTATTATTATTATTATTATTATTATTATTATTATTATTATTACTACAGTATTAAGCAGAAGTTGCATGGCCATCTGTTGGGAGGGATCGGATGGTGTCTTCCTTCCTGACATGAATAGGGTTGGACTGGATGACCTTTGTGGGTTCCTTCCAACTCTAGGAATCGATTATTATTATTATTATTATTATTATTATTATTATTATTATTATTATCATCTAATAATACCACCCATGATCCCTTTCCAACTCTGCTTATATGTAATTGCTTATTATTAGTTATTTGGGGAAGTTTTTAATGCATAACAATCCACAGAATCATAGTATTGAAAGAGACTGTAAAGGCTATGCAACCCAACAGTTATTCTAATAATTATATAGACTTTTATTATAATATAATAATGTTTTATAGTATTGTAATCACCTTTATTATAATGTATTACTTTATAATATTGTAAACACTATTGTTATAATATAATACTTTATTACATTATAATATTATAAGAACTTTTATTATAACATAATAATAAAAGTGTTTCCGGGTGCCATGAGCACTGATTCTGTGTTGCTTCCAAAAGCCACATTGAGAAATATTTCTCAATTTGGATGCTATTTATTATTATTATTATTGACACAACAACATTGTATGACACAGCAAACAAGATAGATATGCTGGATTTCGTATCAGAAAATCACAAGTCGAACACTTCCCAAGTGTCTAGGACTGTATTTTTGGATGATGCACACGGATCCCAGTCGGGTGGCCTTTTGCAGTTGGCAGATCGTAATTTTGTCCATGTCTATTGTTTCCAAATGCCGGCTGAGATCTTTTGGCACGGCACCCAGTGTGCCCATCACCACTGGGACCACCTGCACTGGTTTCTGCCAGAGTCTTTGCAGTTCAATCTTGAGGTCCTGAGAGCGGCTGAGTTTTTCCTGTTGTTTTTCATCAATGCGACTGTCACCTGGGATGGCAACATCAATGATCCAAACCTTGTTCTTTTCCACAACTGTGATGTCTGGTGTGTTGTGTTCCAGAACTGTCAGTCTGGATTCGGAAGTCCCACAGTATCTTTGCGTGCTCATTTTCCAATACTTTTGCAGGTTTGTGATCCCACCAGTTCTTTGCTGCTGGCAGGTGGGACTTGAGGCATAAGTTCCAATGGATCATTTGGGCCACATAGTTGTGCCTCTGTTTGTAGTCTGTCTGTGCGATTTTCTTACAGCAGCTGAGGATATGATCAATGGTTTTGTCGGTTTCCTTGCACAGTCTGCATTTTGGGTCAACAGCTGATTTTTCGATCTTGGCCTTAATTGCATTTGTTGTGATGGCTTATTATTATTATTATTATTATTATTATTATTATTATTATTATTATTATTGGAAGCGTTTCTTTCTTTCAACATTTAAACCGCAGTGAAGGAATAATATTGAAAACAATTACATCATTATGGACATAAACCTTAGGAATAAATAAATACTTTTCTGTTTCCTTCGTTCTAGGAAAATTCAGATACTTTCCTGTCTGCTGTGGACACAGATTGGAAGGTAAGTTTTGGGCAAGTTTGCTTTGGATGCATCATGCGTGAGGTTCAGTGTGCTCTCTGACTGTAGGGTAAACTACAACTCCCACTATGGTGAGTCAGTCTCCTGAAATCCCTCCAGTAGATTGAGTTAGTCATTGGGGTTCTGTCTGTCAAATTTGGTCCATGTCAGTCATCGGTGGAGGTCACAGTTTCCCTTGATGTGTCGGTCCAGATCCGTCGGTACAGTATTTGGGTTCACAGTGCTCTCTGGGTATAGGTGAACTACAACCCCCCCAAATCAAGGTAAATTTTCCCATAAGACCTCCAGTATTTTTCGCTAGTCATAGGGACTCTGTGTGCCAAGTTTGGTCCAATTCCATCTTTGGTGGAGTTCAGAGTGTTCATAGATTGTAGGTGAACTATACATCCCGGTACCTACAACTCCAAAATGTCCTGGCCAATTTCAAAACAAACCGGTATTGAAATGTGGGCATATTGGGTATGCATGCCAAGTTTGGCCCAGATCCATTGTTGTTGGGATTCATAGTACGCCCTGGATGTAGGTGAACTACAAGTCTTATATATCCCTCCAAGGATCTCCAGTACCGTGTTTCCCCGAAAATAAGACAGTGCCTTATATTAATTTTTGCTCCCAAAGATACTCTAGGTCCTATTTTTGGGGGATGGCTTATTTTTCCATGAAGAAGAATTCACATTTATTGTTGAACAAAAAAATGAACACTTATTCTATACTGTACAGTAGTTGTCATCACAAACCAGCATAACCAGACAAACTGTGAATCCTATCAAGAATTTCTTGTTACTACCAATATTTCCATGTACAACAATCTATGGTACGTACATGGAGTTATGTTTGGTGGGCCTGCTTCCAAACAAAAACTTTACTAGGTCTTACTTTCAGGGGAGGCCTTATATTGATCAATTCAGCAAAACCTCTACTAGGTCTTATTTTCAGGGGATGTCTTATTTTAGGGGAAACAGGGTATGTTTTGTTGCTCATGGGAGTTCTGTGTGCAGAGTTAGTTCCAGGTCCATCGTTGGTGGAGTTCAGCGTATTCTTAGATTACATCCCAGTACTTAAAATTCCTATAAATCATGGTGAATTCTCCCCAAACTTCTCTCTCTAGTATATTGAGTCGCTGATTAATTCCTCTGTTTGTTGTGCGCGATAGAAAATAATAGGAAAGGGTTAAGGGAGAGGCAGTGGGCGGGGTCATGCAAATTATTGCATGCAGCCGGGGATTTTTGGATGTATACTCAGAGAAAAAATGTAACTTTTCTCTTGGCTGATGGAAGGCGATGTGCTGAGGTCACGGGAGAGACGTTGCAGTCTTCGTGTGGTCAGTTCTTGGCAACCGGGGCTCAGTGGTCAACAGAACATAGTCCAGGCTTTACTTTGAACATTGAAATACACATATTTCCTCGCACAATAGTCACTGCCACAGAATAGTTGCATGCCAATTTGGATAGCCTTTGAGGGTCCCTTCCAGCTCTAGGATTCTATTATTATTATTATTATTATTATTATTATTATTATTATTATTATTATTATTAAGAATTGATGGCCATCTGTCAGGAGGGATCAGATGGCGTCTTCCTGCCAGGAAGAAGGAGGCTGGACTGGACGGCCTTTGAAGGTCCCTTCCAGCTCTACAATTCTATTATTATTATTATTATTATTATTATTATTATTATTATTATTATTATTATTATTATTATTATTAAGCAAAGACTGCATGGCATCTGTCGGGAGGGATCGGATGGCATCTTCCTGCTTGGCATTAATAGGGTCGAACCAGATGCCCTATTTCTCCAATTTCTGTTATGAAGCTAGATGGCTATCTGTCAGGAGGGATCGGATTGTGCCTGGAAGACGGAGGCTGGACTGGATGGCTTTTGGGGGCCCTTCCAGCTCTACAATTCTATTATTATTATTATTATTATTATTATTATTATTATTATTATTATTATTATTTTATGACACAGCAAACAAGATAGATATGCTGGATTTCGTTTCACAAAACCACAAGTCGAACCCTTCCCAAGTGTCTAGGACTGTGTGATGTATTTTCGGATGATGCGTGCAGATCCCAGTAAGGTGGCCTTTTGCAGTTGGCAGATCGTAATTTTGTCAATGTCTATTGTTTCCAAATGCCGGCTGAGATCTTTTGGCACGGCACCCAGTGTGCCCATCACCACCGGGACCACCTGCACTGGTTTCTGCCAGAGTCTTTGCAGTTCAATCTTGAGGTCCTGATAGCGGCTGAGTTTTTCCTGTTGTTTTTCATCAATGCGACTGTCACCTGGGATGGCAACATCAATGATCCAAACCTTGTTCTTTTCCACAACTGTGATGTCTGGTGTGTTGTGTTCCAGAACTTTGTCAGTCTGGATTCGGAAGTCCCACAGTATCTTTGCGTGCTCATTTTCCAATACTTTTGCAGGTTTGTGATCCCACCAGTTCTTTACTGCTGGGAGGTTTGACTTGAGGCATAAATTGCAATGGATCATTTGGGCCACATAGTTGTGCCTCTGTTTGTAGTCTGTCTGTGTGATTTTCTTACAGCAGCTGAGGATATGATCAATGGTTTCGTCAGCTTCCTTGCACAGTCTGCATTTTGCGTCATCAGTTGCAGACTGTGCAAGGAAACCGACGAAACCATTGATCATATCCTCAGCTGTTGTTATTATTATTATTATTATTTTATTGTATGACACAGCAAACAAGATAAATATGCTGGATTTCGTATCACAAAATCACAAGTCGAACACTTCCAAGTGTCTAGGACTGTGTGTGTTGTTGTTGTTATTATTATTATTATTATTATTATTATTATTATTATTATTATTACTACTACTATTCGTTGGACCAGATGGCCTTTGGGGGACCCCTTCTAAGTCTAGGAGCCTTTAATTCTAAAGTCCCATTTCTCCAAGAACCTGCTATGAGGCTGGATGGCTATCTGTCGGGAGGGGTTGGATTGTGCCTTCCTGCCTGGAAGAAGGAGGCAGGACTGGATGGCCTCTGGGGCTCCCTTCCTACTCTAGAAGCCTTTAATTCTACAATCCTATTTCTCCAAGAGCCTGCTAATGTCTGTGAGGCTGGATGGCCATCTGTCGGGAGGAATCGGATTGTGCATTGGACTGGATGGCCCCTTCATAATTCAAAGGGATTTGAAGGGTTGGCCTTTGGGGGTCCCTTCCAAATCTAGAATTATATTATATTATACTAGCTGTGCCCGGCCACGCGTTGCTGTGTTGTTGTCTGGTGGTGTTGGTGAGAAGTTGTTGAGGTTGTGGTGGTATTGAATGTCTGTTGTATGGTTGTCTTTATGTTTAGTATGCATTTGGTTGTTTGTGTATTGTGAAAGTGGTGAGGGTAGAGGGGGTCTATGTCCCTCCTTAGTATTGTATAGTATTTATACGTTGTCCATGTGTTGTGAATGCTTGGATTGTGTCCTGCTGCATAGTAGAAAGGGTTGGGCTGGATGGCCCTTAGGGGTCTCTTCAAACTCTTGGATTCTATGCTTCTATTATTATTATTATTATTATTGTCATCATCATCATCTTCATAATCATCATTATTATGTAGAGGCTGGATGGCCATCTGTCAGGAGTGGAAGAGGCCTAAGTGAGGCTAACTGTGCCTGTCCCCTGGGCTGAGTAGGTTGCTAGGAGACCAAGTGGGCGGAACTTAGCCTTGTAACTGGCAGGAATTGGATAAAAACAATTATTCCTCTCCCTCTAATTAGGACTTTATTTTTCTTTTCTTTTTGTCGTATCAACCCAGAGGCGTGGATGATGGGTTGTGTTGTCAAATTTCGAGGTTTGGGGGCCTGTAGTTTTGTTGTTTTGTCCGCTGCCCTGATGCCATCACTCTTTTATATATAGAGATTATAATATATTATAATAATATATTATAATATATAATATTATATGGATGGCCATCTGTTGGGAGAGCTTAGATTGTGCCTTCCTGCCTGGAAGAAGGGGGTGGGCCAGATGGCCTTTGGGGACCCCTTCCTATTCAAGGAGCCTATGATTATGTGTTTCCAAAAGCCGAGACCTCCTGCAATCCTCCGATGGAGCATGAGGACCAGCTCCGGTTGCCGTGGCAACAGTTGCCCTAGCAACCTGTATCCCGAAGGTCCCTCTTCTGATGATGATGAGGATGATGATGGGCGGGAAGGTGGCCGCCGGGCCTGGTCTGCAGGCGTGGGCGCCTCTCCAAGAAGGGCCCAAGCCTGGGCAAGCGCTGCGTGTTGCTGCGTCTGTCTCCTGGGATGTTGCCACAAGGTGTAGCTCTGCTGTGCGAAGGCAGCCTTGGCATCTCCAGCTGGAGGCGGCGGAGTGTGCAAAATTGTGCAAACGTGCGCAACGTCCGTCTGTTCGGCTCACAATCTGATTCGGAAAATCCTTTCATCCAAGCCTAGAGTCTGAATGGGGCCCCCGAAGGGCATCCAGTCCAACCCTCTTATTTCTGCCATAAAGGAAAAGCACCAACAAAGCCCCCCTGACAGATGGCCTTGCAGCCTCTTAAATAATAATAATAATAATAATAATAATAATAATAATAATAATAATAATAATAAATGTGGCCCAAATGATTCATTGGAACTTATGCCTCAAGTACCACCTCCCAGCAGCAAAGAACTGGTGGGATCACAAACCTGCAAAAGTATTGGAAAATGAGCACGCAAAGATACTGTGGGACTTCCGAATCCAGACTGACAAAGTTCTGGAACACAACACACCAGACATCACAGTGGTGGAAAAGAACAAGGTTTGGATCATTGATGTCGCCATCAAAGGTGAAAAACAACAGGAAAAACTCAGCCGCTATCAGGACCTCAAGACTGAACTTCAAAGACTCTGGCAGAAACCAGTGCAGGTGGTCCCGGTGGTGATGGGCACACTGGGTGCCGTGCTAAAAGATCTCAGCCGGCATTTGGAAACAATAGACGTTGACAAAATTACAATCTGCCAACTGCAAAAGGCCACCCTGCTGGGATCTGCACGCATCATCCGAAAATACATCACACAGTCCTAGACACTTGGGAAGTGTTCGACTTGTGGTTTTGTGAAACGAAATCCAGTATATCTATCTTGTTTGCTGTGTCATAATTAATAATAATAATAATAATAATAATAATAATAATAATAATAATAATACATCACACAGTCCTAGACGCTTGGGAAGTGTTTGACTTGTGATTTTGTGAAACGAAATCCAGTATATCTATCTTGTTTGCTGTGTCATAATTAATAATAATAATAATAATAATAATAATAATAATAATAATAATAATACATCACACAGTCCTAGACGCTTGAGAAGTGTTCAACTTGTGATTTTGTGATACGAAATCCAGCATGTCTATCTTGTTTGCTGTGTCATAATAAAATAATTATTAATAATCGCCTTGGCTGATGGAAGGCGATGTGCTGAGGTCACGGGAGAGACATTGCAGTCTTCGTATGGTCAGTTCTAGGATTCCATTATTATTCCAGCTCTAGGATTCTATTATTATTCTATTATTATAGAAGCACAAATGGAGCCCTATGGAGAGAGATGCCTTTTCCAGCCTTCTTCCCTTGCAGCCTGTCATTGGAAAGAAGGGAAGGAGGAGGCGGCGGGATGGAGGGAGGGAGAGATGGAAGGAAGGAAGGAAGGAAGGAAGGAAAGAAGGAAAGAAGGAGGGACCAAGGCAGGAGGAGGAGGAGGAGGAGGAGGGAAGCAGGGTCCATCCCATTGCGGAGACAGAGGCAGAGCCAAACCAGAGAGAGCGGAGCTGTCCAAAGCCGCCTTCTTCTTCTCCTTCTTCTTCTTCTTCATCCTTGGAGCATCACAAACCCTTCAAGATGCCTGAATGCTGGGACGGGGTAGGTGCTTCTTCTCCCTTAGCAAGCCATGGCATTATTATGATTATGGGATGCCCTTGCCACCCGAAACACAACACACCGCAGCCTTGGAAGCCACACCTTTGCAATGCAAAGAGGCAAGAGCTGCCCTTGCGCTCACCTTTGGGCCTTTCCTCAAAGGGCGGCTTCCGTTTGGTGTATTTCGCCGTGTTATGCCCCTCCGCCAGCCATAAAAGAGGCGGATAATAATATTAATACATATTATTTATACTATATTATTATTAGGGCATTCTTAGTACACATTTGGACCTTTTGAAATCCCTTGAGCATGTGCATCAGGCTTTCCTGCCCCACGAAATACACACACAGACTACTACTAATATTACTAATAATTTTATATTCATCTTATATTTATTATTATTATTATTATTATTATTATTATTATTATTATTATTATGGCATTATTAGTACACATTTGTGCCTTTTGAAATCCCTTGAGCATGTGCATCAGGCTTTCCTGCCCCACGAAACACACACACAGACTACTACTAATATTACTAATAATTTTATATTCATCTTATATTGTTATTATTATTATTATTATTATTATTATTATTATTATTATTATTATTATTATGGCATTATTAGTACACATTTGGGCCTTTTGAAATCCCTTGAGCATGTGCATCAGGCTTTCCTGCCCCACGAAATACACACACAGACTACTACTAATATTACTAATAATTTTATATTCATCTTATATTTATTATTATTATTATTATTATTATTATTATTATTATTATTATTATTATTATGGCATTATTAGTACACATTTGGGCCTTTTGAAATCCTTTGAGCATGTGCATCAGGCTTTCCTGCTCCATTAAATTCACACACAGATCACTACTAGGATTACTAATAATTTTATATTCATCTTATATTATTATTATTATTATTATTATTATTATTATTCTGGCATTATTAGTACACATTTGGGGCTTTTGAAATCCTTTGAGCATGTGCAGAAGGCTTTCCTGCCCCACTAAATACACACACAGATCACTACTAGGATTACTAATAATTTTATATTCATCTTATATTTATTATTATTATTATTATTATTATTATTATTATTATTATTATTATTATTCTGGCATTATTAGTACACATTTGGGGCTTTTGAAATCCCTTGAGCCTGTGCATCAGGCTTTCCTGCCCCACTAAATACACACACAGACTACTACTAATATTACTAATAATTTTATATTCATCTTATATTTATTATTATTATTATTATTATTATTATTATTATTATTATTATGGCATTATTAGTACACATTTGGGCCTTTTGAAATCCCTTGAGCATGTGCATCAGGCTTTCCTGCCCCACTAAATACACACATAGACTGCTACTAGTATTACTAATAATTTTATATTAATCTTATATTACTATTATTATTATTATGGCATTATTATTCCACATTTGGGTATTTTAAAACCTTGAGACATCTACAAGAGGCTTCCTTGCCCTACTAAATACACACATAGACTATTGCTAGTATTACTAATAATTTTATATTAATTTATTATATTATTAATTTATTATTATTATTATTATTATTATTATTATTATTATGGCATTATTATTACACATTTGGGTCTTTTGGAAACCTTTGAGCATGTGCAAAGGCTTTCCTGCCACCCTAAATACACACATAGACTACTACTAGTATTACTAATAATTTTATATTAATCTTCTATTATTATTATTGTTATTGTCATTATTATTATTCTAGCATTATTATTACACATTTGGGCATTTGAACACCTTGCAGCATCTGCAAGAGGCTTCTCTGCAGTACTAAATACACACATAGACTACTACTAATATTACTAATAATTTTATATTAATATATTATTATTATTATTATTATTATTATTATTATTATTATTATTATTATTATTATTATTATGGCATTATTATTACACATTTTGGCATTTGAACACCTTGCAGCATCTGCAAGAGGCTTCCCTGCCCTACTAAATATACACACATACTACTAATATTACTAATAATTTTATATTATTATTATTATTATTATTATTATTATTATTATTATTATTATTATTATTATTATTATTATTACACATTTGGGCATTTGAAAAACCTGCCCTACTAAATACACACATAGACTGTTACACATTTGGGCATTTGAACTCCTTGCGGCATCCGCAAGAGGCTTCCTTGCCCTACTAAATGCACACATAGAATGCTACTACTACTACTACTAATAATAATAATTTAATATTATTTTATAGTATTATTATTCTGTGTGAGTATTTAGTAGGGCAGATGCTCCGAGGCTTTCAAGCGCCCAAATATGTATCTATTTAGCAAGGCAAGGAGAGCCTTTTGCACATGCTCAAAGGCACTCAAATGCTGAAATGTGTGTCTATTTAGCAATGCAAGAGTGCCTTATTTATTATTTGTGTGTCTATTTAGTAGTGCAAGGAGAGCATTCTGCACATGCTTCAAGGCACTCTGTGGATTGCTTTACATATTCCAAGGCTTTCAAATGCCCAAATGTGTGTCTGTTTAGCAGGACAAGGAGAGCGTTCTGCACGTGCTCAAAGGCACTCAAATGCCCTTGCATTTAGTAGGGCAAGGAGAGCCTTCTGCACATGCTCCAAGGCACTCTGTGGATTGCTTTGCAGGCTCCAAAGGCATTCAAATGCTGAAATGTGCCTTCTGCACATGCTCAAAGGCACTCAAATGCCCAAATGTATGTGTATTTATTTAGCAGGGCAAGGAGAGCCTTCTGCACATGCTCCAAGGCACTCTGTGGATTGCTTTGCAGGCTCCAAAGGCATTCAAATGCTGAAATGTGCCTTCTGCACATGCTCAAAGGCACTCAAATGCCCAAATGTATGTGTATTTATTTAGCAGGGCAAGGAGAGCCTTCTGCACATGCTCCAAGGCACTCTGTGGATTGCTTTGCAGGCTCCAAAGGCATTCAAATGCTGAAATGTGCCTTCTGCACATGCTCAAAGGCACTCAAATGCCCAAATGTATGTGTATTTATTTAGCAGGGCAAGGAGAGCCTTCTGCACATGCTCCAAGGCACTCTGTGGATTGCTTTGCAGGCTCCAAAGGCATTCAAATGCTGAAATGTGCCTTCTGCACATGCTCAAAGGCACTCAAATGCCCAAATGTATGTGTATTTATTTAGCAGGGCAAGGAGAGCCTTCTGCACATGCTCCAAGGCACTCTGTGGATTGCTTTGCAGGCTCCAAAGGCATTCAAATGCTGAAATGTGCCTTCTGCACATGCTCAAAGGCACTCAAATGCCCAAATGTATGTGTATTTATTTAGCAGGGCAAGGAGAGCCTTCTGCACATGCTCCAAGGCACTCTGTGGATTGCTTTGCAGGCTCCAAAGGCATTCAAATGCTGAAATGTGCCTTCTGCACATGCTCAAAGGCACTCAAATGCCCAAATGTATGTGTATTTATTTAGCAATGCAAGGAGAGCCTTCTGCACATGCTCCAAGGCACTCTGTGGATTGCTTTGCAGGTTCCAAAGGCATTCAAATGCTGAAATGTGCCTTCTGCACATGCTCAAAGGCACTCAAATGCCCAAATGTCCTTGCATTTAGAAGGGCAAGGAGAGCCTTCTGCACATGCTCCAGGGCAGTTTGTGGATTGCTTTGCAGGCTCCAAAGGCATTCAAATGCTGAAATGTGCCTTCTGCACATGCTCAAAGGCACTCAAATGCCCAAATGTATGTGTATTTATTTAGCAGGGCAAGGAGAGCCTTCTGCACATGCTCCAAGGCACTCTGTGGATTGCTTTGCAGGTTCCAAAGGCATTCAAATGCTGAAATGTGCCTTCTGCACATGCTCAAAGGCACTCAAATGCCCAAATGTATGTGTATTTATTTAGCAATGCAAGGAGAGCCTTCTGCACATGCTCCAAGGCACTCTGTGGATTGCTTTGCAGGTTCCAAAGGCATTCAAATGCTGAAATGTGCCTTCTGCACATGCTCAAAGGCACTCAAATGCCCAAATGCCCTTGCATTTAGCAGGGCAAGGAGAGATTTCTGCACATGCTCCAGGGCAGTCTGTGAATTGCTTTGAAGGTTGCAAAGGCATCCAAATGCCGAAATGTGTGGCTATTCAGTAGTGCAAGGAGAGCCCTCTGCACGTGCCCCAAGACACTGTGCGGATTGCTTTGCAGGCTCCAAAACTAAGGCAGAAGCCCTGGTGCAAAAGATGGAGAAGAAATATGCGCTTGTGCTTGGCAGGGATTGGGGCGGCTTCTTGGATTCAATGGAGCAAGGAGGAAGATAGGAAAGGAGGGGAAGCCTGGGCTGGCCATTCCGTAGGAGGGAAACTGAGTCACGGGTGGGAGGAGGAGGAGGAGGAGGAGGAGGAGGAGGAGGCCACGCTTCCCTCCGGGTGACCTCTCGGCTGTGCCAAGGGCAACGCTGGTATCTGGGCGGAAGAAGAAACCTCGACAACAACAACCACGACGCCATATTTTCCGCTCCTCTTGCTTCCAATCAAATGCATTCCCTATTTGGGGAACGGTTGTGTTTTTGCATCTGGAGGGAAGACAGCATCTGCATCAAGCTTCTTTGCATCCCTCTTTCATTGCATTGGGATGCAAAGCCACCCCATAAAAGATGGGTCAGGAATAATACAAGCACATATTTTTCCCCACATGTATGATTCAGCCATCTTGCCCTTATTTTTGTGCTCTGCTTGACCTTGGGCCAAAAGATTGGAGGCAAATCAATCCGCTTCCTTGCTTTATCCTTTGCAGTTCGGGAATCCTATAGAAATATATAAGGGCTGCCCCATAGTTGCCAGGAGAAGGTGAGGAAATGTGGGTTTTGGGGACGGGATAATAGATCTACAGCTGGCTCCTCGATGCAGCGCGTGACAACCTTCCCCCCTCCTTGCAATGTTTTTGCAGCAATCCTTTTCCTCCCAGACAGACACAGATGTTCCTTTCGGTCTGAATTTCCCGGCACGTCAATAATGTCAAATCATATGCAAATGTGCACAGAAACAATGTTATATCGAAAGCAAATGTGCCCAGTAGTAATGTTATATCAAAGGCAAATGTGCACGGCAACAATGTGATATCAAAGGCAAATGTGCGCAGTAGTAATGTTATATCGAATGCAAACGTGCACGGCAACAATGTTATATCAGAAGCAAATTTGCAAGACAACAATGTTATATTGAATGTAAATATGCAGAGCAATAATGTTACATCGAATGCAAATAGGCACGAAAACAATGTTATATCAAAAGCAAATGTGCACGGCAACAATGTTATATCAAAAGCAAATATGCACAAAAACAATGTTATTTTGAATGCAAATGTGCACGGCAACAATGTTATATCAGATGCAAATATGCATGAAAACAATGTTATTTTGAATGTAAATGTGCACGGCAACAATGTTATATCAAAAGCAAATATGCACGAAAACAATGTTATTTTGAATGCAAATGTGCACAGCAACAATGTTATATCAGATGCAAATATGCATGAAAACAATGTTATTTTGAATGTAAATGTGCACGGCAACAATGTTATATCAGATGCAAATGTGCACAGCAACAATGTTATATCAAAAGCAAATATGCACAAAAACAATGTTATATCAAAAGCAAATATGCACAAAAACAATGTTATTTTGAATGCAAATGTGCACAGCAACAATGTTATATCAGATGCAAATATGCATGAAAACAATGTTATTTTGAATGTAAATGTGCACGGCAACAATGTTATATCAGATGCAAATGTGCACAGCAACAATGTTATATCAAAAGCAAATATGCACAAAAACAATGTTATATCAAAAGCAAATATGCACAAAAACAATGTTATTTTGAATGCAAATGTGCACAGCAACAATGTTATATCAGATGCAAATATGCATGAAAACAATGTTATTTTGAATGTAAATGTGCACGGCAACAATGTTATATCAGATGCAAATGTGCACGGCAACAATGTTATATCAAAAGCAAATATGCACAAAAACAATGTTATATTGAATGTAAATGTGCACGGCAACAATGTTATATCAGATGCAAATGTGCACGGCAACAATGTTATATCAAAAGCAAATATGCACAAAAACAATGTTATATTGAATGCAAATGTGCACGGCAACAATGTTATATCAGATGCAAATATGCACAAAAACAATGTTATTTCGAATGTAAATGTGCACGAAAACAATGTTATATCAAAGGCAAATGTGCACAGTAGTAACATTATATCAAATACAAATGTGCATGGCAACAATGTTATATCAAAGGCAAATATGCAAGACAACAATGTTATATTGAGTGCAAATGTGCACGGCAACAATGTTACATCGAATGCAAATATGTACAGTAGTAATATTATATCAAATACAAATGTGCACAGCAACAATATTATATTGAATGCAAATGTGCACGGCAACAATGTGATATCAAAGGCAAATGTGCACAATAGTGATGTTATACCGAATGCAAATGTGCAGAGCAGTAATGCAAATTTGGGTGCATTTACTCATGCGTCGGCACTGGAGGGAATGGTTGCATTTGCAAGAGAATGGACCGGGAACCATCCAATTGCAAAGGTTCCCTCTTTTCCCTTTTTTTCTGGACTAAACCCTTGCCCGCGTTGTGTCTGCTATTGGAAGCAAACGGGTATTATTTCGCCATCTCGGGTTGTCTTTCGTCCCTGTGACAAAGGAAACCGGAGCAGAAATGTCATCCTTAGGTTGAGGGAGTTTGCTGGCGTCCAAGCTGTTGCCGTGATGGGGATTATTGGGAAATATCCAAGCAGCGGATGGGCAAGGATGTGTCTTGCTTCTCTGCATCTTTCTCTCGTCATTGTGCAAAGGAGAATTTGCAGCTCAGCCAAGAACAAGCATTGCAAACTCTCAGCCTTTCAAAGAGATGCATCCCTATTGCATTGAGTTGGTTTGCAACAAGGCTGTTGGATTAAATGCCTGTACAGTCATCATATCCATGGATATATATTCAAGGCTGTATAGTCATCGTATAAATGGATGTATAGTCATCATTTAGCATCAAAATAATAGAGAGCTACAGGACTCTGTGACTCCTGCTTGGGGATGGGGATGTTTACATTTTAATCTTTATTGGCGATTATGTTCCAGTCCTGTTTGCCCATTGTATCCCTGTTTAATTCCTTGGAAATTTGGGTAAATAGGCATTTCAGACAGACCTTTTTAAAATTATTCCACACTGCCTTGGGTTTCATCTTTAACTATGAATTTGGAGTGCTGTGTGTGTTTAATTCTATTTTAACGGTTGCATATTTCAATATTTTAATTTGTACGCTAATGCTTTTAGGTCTCCTTGAGGAGAGATAAAGCGGGATATAAATATAATAATAATAATAATAATAATAATAATAATAATAATAATAATAAAACTGCAAAAGGCCACCCTACTGGGATCTGCACGCATCATAAACAGGCCGGCAGAATGTTGGATAAGCGAATATGTTGGATAATAAGGAGGCATTAAGGAAAAGCCTATTAAACATCAAATTAGGTTATGATTTTACAAATGAAGCACCAAAACATCATGTTATACAACAAATTTGGCAGAAAACGTAGTTCAATACACAGTAATGCTATGTAGTAATTACTGTATTCATGAATTTAGCACCAAAATATCACGATATATTGAAAACATTGACTACAAAAATGCGTTGGATAATCCAGAACGTTGGATAAGCGAGTGTTGGATAAGTGAGACTCTACTGTATTACTGTTATTATGCTGGATGGGCATCTGTCAGGAGGGATCACAAGTTGTTTTCCTTTATGGAAGAAGAGGTTGGACTGGATGTCCCTTGGGGTGTCTTCCAAGTCTATGATTCTTCTATTATTATTATTATTATCATTACTACTACTACTAATACTAATACTACTACATTGGATGGCCATCTGCCAGGAGGGCTTGGACAGTGTTGTCTTTATGGCAGGAGGGGGTTAGACTGGATGGCTTTTGGGGACCCGTTCCAATTCTATAATCCTGTTGTTGTTGTTGTTGTTGTTGATGATGGCTTGATGGCCATCTGTCGGGAGGGTTCGGATGGTGTCTTCGTTAATGGCAGAAAGAGGTTGGACTGGATGGCCTTTGGGGTCCCCTTCCAACTCTAGGAATCTATTATTATTATTATTATTATTATTATTATTATTATTACTACTACTACTACTATTACTATTACTACAGTATTAAGCAGAGGTTGCATGGCCATCTGTCAGGAGGGTTCGGATGGTGTCTTCCTTTATGGCAGAAGGAGGTTGGACTGGATGGCCTTTGGGGTCCCCTTCCAACTCTAGGAATCGATTATTATTATTATTATTATTATTATTATTATTGTTATTATTATTACTATTACTACAGTATTAAGCAGAGGTTGCATGGCCATCTGTCAGGAGGGTTCGGATGGTGTCTTCGTTAATGGCAGAAGGAGGTTGGACTGGATGGCCTTTGGGGTCCCCTTCCAACTCTAGGAATCTATTATTATTATTATTATTATTACTATTACTACAGTATTAAGCAGAGGTTGCATGGCCATCTGTCAGGAGGGTTCGGATGGTGTCTTCCTTTATGGCAGAAGGAGGTTGGACTGGATGGCCTTTGGGGTCCCCTTCCAACTCTAGGAATCTATTATTATTATTATTATTATTACTATTACTACAGTATTAAGCAGAGGTTGCATGGCCATCTGTCAGGAGGGTTCGGATGGTGTCTTCCTTTATGGCAGAAGGAGGTTGGACTGGATGGCCTTTGGGGTCCCCTTCCAACTCTAGGAATCTATTATTATTATTATTATTATTATTATTATTACTATTACTACAGTATTAAGCAGAGGTTGCATGGCCATCTGTCAGGAGGGTTCGGATGGTGTCTTCCTTTATGGCAGAAGGAGGTTGGACTGGATGGCCTTTGGGGTCCCCTTCCAACTCTAGGAATCTATTATTATTATTATTATTATTATTATTACTATTACTACAGTATTAAGCAGAGGTTGCATGGCCATCTGTCAGGAGGGTTCGGATGGTGTCTTCCTTTATGGCAGAAGGAGGTCGGACTGGATGGCCTTTGGGGTCCCCTTCCAACTCTGTGATTCCGTGGTTCCATAAGTCAGCTCTGCTCTTGGCTTATTTGGTTGTGATATTGTGATACCATAATGAAGCCGAGAAGCTCTTCCTCAAGACGTGACCCGGCTGTGTTGGTGTCTCTTTTCCCGGCAGGAGCATGACATCGAGACCCCCTACGGGCTGCTCCACGTGGTCATCCGAGGGTCTCCCAAGGGGAACCGCCCGGCCCTCCTGACCTACCACGACGTGGGGCTCAACCGTAAGTTCTTCCATGGGCAAGAAGAGAGGTTCCAATAACCCATTTGGGATAAAAGCGTATTAAACTGCCAACCCTTTGTCTTTGCAGGAGGCACATCCTGCAGCACATTATGCTATCTCTATATATAAAAGAGTGATGGCGTCAGGGCAACGGACAAAACAACAAAACTACAGGCCCCCCAACCTCGAAATTTGACAACACAACCCATCATTCACGGCTCTAGGTTGATACAACAAAAAGGAAAAGAAAAATAAAGTCCTAATTACAGGGAGAGGAATAATAGTTTTTATCCAATTGCTGCCAGTTTGAAGGCTAAGCTCCGCCCACTTGGTCTCCTAGCAACCTACTCAGCCCAGGGGACAGGCACAGTTAGGCCTCACTTAGGCCTCTTCCACAGATTATCAGATTTGAACTGGATGATATGGCAGTGTAGACTCAAAGCCCTTCCACACAGCTATATAACCCATTTAGAATCTTATATTATCTGCTTTGAACTGGATTATCTTGACTCCACACTGCCATATAATCCACTTCAGTGTGCATACTAAACATAAAGACAACCATACAACAGACATTCAATACCACCACGACCTCAACAATTTCTCACCAACACCACCAGACAAAGCCACAGCAACGCGTGGCCGGGCACAGCTAGTATATATATATAAAAGGGTAATGAAATTTCGGCCTAGGACAAAACAACAAAACTACACGTCCCAGAAACACTAAACTTGGCAGCACAACCCTTCATCCATGCCCCTACGTTCATACAACAAAAAGAAAAGAAAAATAAAGTCCTCATTAGAGGGAGAAGAAGAATTGTTTTCATCCAATTGCTGCCAGTTAGAAGGCTAAGCTCCGCCCACTTGGTCTCCTAGCAACCCACTCAGTCCAGGGGACAGGTAGAGTTAGGCCTAACTTATTATTATTATTATTATTATTATTATTATTATTATTATTATTATTATTTACAGTATTTATATCCCGCCCTTCTTTCTCACCCCAAAGGGGACTCAGGGCGGATTACAATGAACACATATATGGCAAACATTCAATGCCAACAGACAAACAACATACATTAGACAGACTCAGAGGCATTTTTAACATTTTTCCAGCTTCACGATTCTGGCCACAGAAGGAGCTGTTGCTTCACCGTCCAGTAGTGACTGTACTTCCTCATTCCTTTCCTCGTGTTTTGCTGGCAGTTTTACAGTGTTGTAAATTAGCCTCCCGCATAAAGCGTCCCTAAATTTCCCTAATTGACAGGTGCAACTGTCTTTCGGGGCTGCATAGGTCAACAGCAAGCCGGGGCTATTAATGGTCGGAGGCTTAACCCGACCTGGGCTTCGAACTCATGACCTCTCGGTCAGTAGTGATTTATAGCAGCTGGTTACTAGCCAGCTGCGCCACAGCCCGGCCTGCCAACTTAGGCCTCTTCCACACTGCCTATAAAATACAGATTATCAGATTTTAACTGGATTACAGTATATGGCAGTGCAGACTCAAGGCCCTTCCACACAGCTATATAACCCATTTATAATCTTATATTATCTGCTTTGCACTGCATTATCTTGACTCCACACTGCCATATAATCCACTTCAGTGTGCATTTTGTATAATCCAGTTCTAAGCAAATAATATAAAAGTCTCATATTTAATAATTACTGTGATATAATAATACAGAGCAATATAATCTCTAAAACCAGGACAGTAAATAAAGAGCAACACTCTGAAAGCATAAGCCACAGCAAGGCGTGGCCGGGCAAAGCTAGTAGTTTTTTAAAATGAATTTCTCATTGAATCTCAGCCAATTCAATCTCATTTGTGGCATCTGCAAAGTTGGAGTAGAACAGCTACTTTCAAAATAAGGGCTGCAATTAAACAGGAAACAACACTCTCAAATCAGGAACAGAACATTTTTCAAATTTGGTTACATAGTGTAATGTAATGTTGACCCATCGGAAAAAAAATTTCCCGTGTCAGGAGTGACTTGAGAAACTGCAAGTCACTTCTGGTATGAGAGAATTGGTTATCTAAATTATACCCTTAGTTGTGCAGGTCGCAAAATTGGATAATTTAAATTCAAATGATAGATGTTGGTGTGTGAAGATTTTAGTCTGCACAAATTGGCTACACACTGAGCAATGGTGACATCGGTAATTGCCTACCAAATTGGACTTGATAGTCTGAGCATTGTGGGTTACATCTGAATGTACCTATATCTCCAATGTTCTTGGGTCTTTTATATGCTATCAATGGGGGCCTTTCGCATCCTGAATTAGTCATCTGCAAGGACATTGCCCAGATGTTTTACCACCCTGTGGGAAGTTTCTCTCATGTCCCTGCATGGGAAGCTGGAGCTGACAGACGGGAGCTCACCCCACTCCCCGGATTCAAACCGCCGACCTTTTGGTCAGCAGTCCTGCCGACACAAGAGTTTAACTGAAGGGGAGGAAATATGGTTATGCTCACCATGTTGTCCCACTTTATGAGGCATTGTGTAACTTGCTCGTCTGCCATTTCCCATTTCAATAACCACTTATATATTTTAGCAATCAGTCGTACAGGACATATAGATCTTACCCACCAGGCATAAAGTATGCATTTCAGCCGTCAGTCATTACGGACATATACATTTCAGCCATTAGTCATAAAGTATACATTTTAGCAATCAATCATAAAGGACTTGTACATTTCAGCCATTCGTTGTAAAGTATACATTTTCACCATTAGTCATAGAGCATACACTTTAGCTATGAGTCATAAAGGATGTATACATTTCAGCCATTATTCATAAAGTATACTTAGGCGATCCCTCGTAGGCCAAGGATGATGGTCCCCCAGTTGTGGGGTCTTGGGGGGTGTGTCTGTAATTGGAGGTCAGCTGTGACCAGCAGTGCTGCGGAGTTCGAGTCATAAAGTATACATTTCAGTCATTAGTTGTAAAGGACTTATTCAGAGCTTCCCGTGGATCCCCTTCTCTTTGTTTCTTGCAGACAAGCTTTGCTTCAACACCTTCTTCAACCTCGAGGACATGCAGGAGATCACCAAGCACTTTGTGGTCTGCCACGTGGACGCCCCGGGGCAGCAGGCGGGGGCCTCCCAGTTCCCCCAAGGGTAGGTGACTCCCAGTTGGGACCTTACTGGGAAGGCCAGGCCACACCAGTTTGGCCAGTGTGCATATGGAAGGGATGGGAGATGGAAAAGGTGGAAAAGATTTCCTAGGGAGAGTCACCCCCCAAGCCTGGCATTGCATCTGTGTTGTCATCTTGGCTCCCTTTGGATCCCGCATGGGGATAAAGGCAGAATATATATCATATATGACATCAAATCTAACACACAACTCGAGTTCCAAAACCCTGAAATGCAAAAAAATTATTTGCTGGCGAATGTAATGTACAATGCATATTAATACACAATGTGCAAGCACGTGCCAACAAGCAGTCAGTGATGTGCAACATCATGCAAAGACTCTGCAAGCATGACTCTGTTTCACAACCGGAATGCACCCACCAAATAATAATAATAAAGGCAAAGGTTTCCCCTGATATTAAGTCTAGTCGTGTCTGACTCTGGGGGTTGGTGCTCATCTCCATTTCTAAGCTGAAGAGCCGGCGTTGTCCGTAGACATCTCCAAGGTCATGTAGCCAGCATGACTGCATGGAGCACTGTTACCTTCCCGCCAAAGTGGTCCCTATTGATCTACTCACATTTGCATGTTTTCGAACTGTTAGGTTGGCAGAAGCTGGAGCTAACAGTGGGAGCTCACCCTGCTTCCGGGATTCAAACTCCTGACCTTTCAGTCAGCAAGCTCAGCAGCTCAGTGGTTTAACCCGCTGCGCCACCAGGAGGCCCTCAATAATAATAATAATAATAATAATAATAATAATAATAATTATTATTATTATTATTATTATTATTATTATTATTATTATTATTATTATTATTATTATTGAGATCTGCACGCATCATCCGAAAATACATCACAGTCCTAAACACTTGGGAAGTGTTCAACTTGTGATTTTGTAATATGAAATCCAGCATATAGATCTCATTTGCTGTGTCATACTATGTCTTTGTGTCAATAATACTAATGCTAATACTATTACTAATAATAGAGCTGTCTGCATAAGGTAGTCTACTTGTTATGTGATGTTTGTCTTTTCTCTGTTCTTGCTTTGTCCTCCCAGGTACCAGTATCCTTCCATGGACCAGTTAGCGGCCATGCTTCCCAGTGTGGTCCAGCACTTTGGGTGAGTTTTGGGCTGTTGTTGTTGTTGTTGTGATTGGGAGGAGCAGGGATGCCAGAGAGTAAGAAATATCCCGGTAATGAAACACCCAGTGTCGCCCCAAAACAGACCAGAAAAATACGCTGTGGTCTGAGGCAGGGACACTTCAGTGGAGAAATGCCTGCCGATGGGCATTGCAAATCTATATATATAAAAGAGTGATGGCATCACGGCGACCCACAAAACAACAAAACTACAGGCCCCCCAACCTCGAAATTTGACAACACAACCCATCATCCACGCCTCTAGGTTGATACAACAAAAAGAAAAGAAAAATAAAGTCCTAATTAGAGAGAGAGGAATAATTGCTTTTATCCAATTGCTGCCAGTTAGAAGGCTAAGCTCCTCCAACTTGGTCTCCTAGCAACCCAATAAAAAATAATAAAAAACACTAAAAAAAATTGATACAATAAAATACTATAATAACAGAAAATAACTAAAAATAATACAAGAAAATAATAAAATATAATAAATAAAAAAATAACTTACAATAAAATTAATAAAAAATTGCAAATAACGTCAAATAAAAATTACACAACAATTTTTAACCAATACCACCACCACTTCGCCACAGCAACGCGTGGCCGGGCACAGCTAGTCTTTCAGAGGTGAATGAATGGAGTGCCTGGCTGAGCGGATATGGGATTCAGCACCTCGGAGAGCTCCTTCCGAGCAGTCTCTCCAATGCTTTTGTAGGTAAAAAGATACTTAGGTTGTTGTGAGTTTTCCGGGCTGTCTGGCCATGTTCCAGAAGCATTCTCTCCTGATGTTTCGCCCACATCTATGGCAGGCATCTTCAGAGGTTGGGAGGTACCCCACACCCTCTGAGGATGCCTGCCATAGATGTGGGCGCAACATCAGGAGAGAATGCTTCTGGAACATGGCCAGACAGTTCAGGAAATGTACAACAACCCAGTGATTCCAGCCATGAAAGCCTTCAGCAACAAAAAGATATTTGTTTGGAAACCTTAAGCACCAAGCGCAGGAGGCAAGGCCATACAGAGAGAGGAGAGAGAGCGGGCGGAGGAGGCAATGCCCGGGCTGTGGCACAGGCGGGAAAGCAAGCCAGTGCAATTAACTGCAATGAATCACTCTGACCAGGAGGTCATGAGTTCGAGCCCCGCTCGGAGCCTATGTTTGTCTTGTCTTTGTTCTATGTTAAAAGGCATTGAATATTTCATATTTTATTTTGTATTGTTTTGTATCCGATTTTGCTGTAAGCCGCCCCGAGTCCCCTTCGGGGGAGATGGAAGCGGGATATAAATAAACTTATTATTATTATTATTATTATTATTACTATTAATGTTTGCCTATATGTGTAATGTGATCCACCCTGAGTCCCCTTCGGGGTGAGAAAGAAGGGCGGAATATAAATGCTGTAAATAAATAAATAAATAATAAATAAATGCTGACGCCGATTTCTCCTTTCTTTCTTTCTTTCTTTCTTTCTTTCTTTCTTTCTTTCTTTCTTTCTTTCTTTCTTTCTTTCTTCAGGTTCAAGTACGTGATTGGGATCGGTGTGGGCGCAGGGGCTTATGTCCTGGCCAAATTTGCGGTAGGTAACCTCCAGTGGATGGAACGGTGGGCTAATAATAATAATAATAATAATAATAATAATAATAATAATAATAACTGGCAGAATATGTAAAGCAAAGTGAAGAACCTGCTTTGATTGAAGTCAAAAATCAGAAACTTCTCAAAGCACAGCAGACAAAAAACCAGTACAAGAAAGCCGCACTACAAACTAGAGCTGACAGCTGGCACAACAAAACATTGCATGGGAAGTTCCTTGACAAAATTGAAGGAAAAGCTGATAAGGAGAAGACCTGTCTCTGGCTCAGAAATGGGACAATGAAGAAGGAGACAGAAGGCCTGATCCTTGCAGCCCAGGAGCAAGACATCAGGACAAATGCAATACAGGCCAAGATCGAAAAATCAGCTGATGACCCAAAATGCAGACTGTGCAAGGAAACCGATGAAACCATGGATCATATCCTCAGCTGCTGTAAGAAAATTGCACAGACAGACTACAA
This sequence comes from Anolis carolinensis, assembly GCF_035594765.1. Classification (NCBI taxonomy): domain Eukaryota; kingdom Metazoa; phylum Chordata; class Lepidosauria; order Squamata; family Anolidae; genus Anolis; species Anolis carolinensis. The sequence continues at coordinate 28,218,963 of NW_026943820.1, read as the reverse complement.
ACAGAGGCACAACTATGTGGCCCAAATGATTCATTGGAACCTATGCCTCAAGTATCACCTCCCTGCAGTTAAGAACTGGTGGGATCACAAACCTGCAAAGGTTGTGGAAAATGAGCACGCAAAGATACTGTGGGACTTCCGAATCCAGACTGACAAAGTTCTGGAACACAACACACCAGACATCACAGTTGTGGAAAAGAACAAGGTTTGGATCATTGATGTTGCCATCCCAGGTGACAGTCGCATTGAAGAAAAACAACAGGAAAAACTCAGCCGCTATCAGGACCTCAAGATTGAACTGCAAAGACTCTGGCAGAAACCAGTGCAGGTGGTCCCAGTGGTGATGGGCACACTGGGTGCTGTGCCAAAAGATCTCAGCCGGTATTTGGAAACAATAGACATTGACAAAATCACAATCTGCCAGCTGCAAAAGGCCACCCTACTGGGATCTGCACGCATCATCCGAAAATACATCACACAGTCCTAAACGCTTGGGAAGGGTTCGACTTGGGATTTTGTGATATGAAATCCAGCATGTCTATCTTGTTTGCTGTGTCATAATAAAGTAATAATAGAGAGCGTTGCAGTGGTCCAAACGGGATGTGACTAATGCATGGACTCCCATGGCAGTCTCAAGGTACAAGTTTTAGGGAAGCTCTTTTTGTATTGTTTGCTTTCTTTGTCTGCAGCTGATCTTCCCGGACCTGGTGGAGGGCCTCGTCCTGGTCAACGTCGACCCCAACGGCAAAGGATGGATCGACTGGGCAGCCACTAAGGTGACGCTTTGGCTGGACTGGATGGCCTTTGGGGGTCCCTTCCAAACCTATCTCATATACATGCATATACAGGCAGTTCCCAACTTACAAATATCTGACTTAAAAACGACTCCTAGTTAAGAACAGGGCTGGAGAAAGTTCAAATAGGGCTTGAAGACCTGCAAGAAAGAGAGAGAGAGAAAGAAAGAGGGCCTTGAAGGGGGAAATACCAGCCAAAAGGAAGAGAAAAGTCCACTGAACTTTGCACATGCTCAGAAGTTCTGACTACTAAACCAAACTCGCACTTCATTTCCGTGTGGCACTTGCTCACCCAGCAAGATGACATGATCAGTTAAATGTGTTGTGAAAAGATCTCCTTGGCTTCCAGAGTTTGGGATTTAAAAAAAACTCTGATGATTTTTGGGATAATTAATTAATAATTATCCCAAAAAATAATTAATCATAATATCTTTCCACTTTTCAGCTCTCTGGCTTGACCAGCACCCTCCCAGACACCGTTCTCTCCCACCTCTTCAGCCAGGTAAGACGTCATCATCATTATCATCATCATCATCCTCATAATCATCATCATTATTTTATTGTTATGTTTTTCTCCACAAAGGTGTCTGTTAATTTTAATGTTTTTGTTATGTTTGTTCACAATTATATTTTTGTTTATGTTTGTCTATGCTTATGTTTATCTTTATACCCTACTTTTTCTCTCTGCAAAACTGTATGTTTATGTTTGTGTTATGTTTGTTCACAATTATGTTTTTGTTTATATTTATGTTTGTCTATGCTTATGTTTATCTTTATACCCTACTTTTTCTCTCTGCAAAACTGTATGTTTATGTTTATGTTATGTTTGTTTACAATTATATTTCTGTTATGTTTGTTTGTATTTATATATACCACACTTTTTCTCTCCACAAAGGCACCTGTTTATGTCATGTTTGTTTACAATTATGTTTTTGGTTATTCATATCCCATTATTCTCTCTGCAATGGCATCTCAGAGCTGCGTCTTCGCTATAGAGATAATGCACTTTGACGCCACTTCAACCACCATGGCACATGGGAGTTGCCTTTCCTGCCCAAGAACTATGCAAGGATTCAATAAAATCAGCCGTCGCAGTGATAGTGATGTCAAACTGCATTAAATCTACAGTGTAGACACACTGGATGGAGGACTGGCACATGCACCCAACCTCCTGTGATGTATGTTGTTTGCAACTGTGTCTATGGGCTCCAGAGCAGGCTCCAAATCTGCTCCAAAGTCATAGCTATATCCCAGTATTGGGAGCATGACTATTTTCGAACTACAACTCCCAGCATCCCCTGGTCTGAAGCCTGTCCCCTTTTGCTGACCCCCAGGAGGAGCTGGTCAGCAACACGGAGCTGGTGCAAAGCTACCGCCAGCAGATCGGGAGCATGGTCAACCAGTTCAACCTCCAGCTCTTCTGGAACATGTACAACAGGTGAGCCTGCGGAACTCACCGCCACTTGAGATAAATCTATATATATAAAAGAGTGATGGAATCGCGGCACCGAGCAAAGCAACTAAACTACGGGCCCCCCAACCTCGACATTGGACAACACAACCCATCATCCACGCCTTAAGGTTGAAACAACACAAAATCACTTCACGCACCTCCACATGGAGAGAACCCACAACGCCCCATCGGGAGCCATGCCGGGAGGGAAAAGAGAAGCCCTCATGGCCGCCGGCAACAGGGAAGGCAGGCAATGGGAAAAAGCTGTCCCCTGGGTCCTAGCGCCCGCCCATCATCCGAATCATTTATCTCCACTCCAACCTTCTACAATATCCAACCCATTTTAATACTCTATATTTTAAATATATGCTATGAACCATGACAATCAACACAATCTCTCTCCTAATATTTTAACAAGCTTAAAATCACAACACCAAATAAAAAACAACACTCTTAAAACACGGGAATGCCAGACACTAAACAATCAGGGCCAGCGAACAACTCCCACGATCTGCCATGCAGGACACAATCCAAGCACTCCCAACAGATGGCCACCCAGCCTCTCAATAATAATAATAATAATAATAATAATAATAATAATAATAATAACAACAACAACAACAACAACAACAACAACAACAACATCATACAATCCTAAGGTTTGCAGAGGCCTGACTATTTCTGTGGCCCTTACATTTCACATCTCTTTTTATGTTTGGAACCTTTAGAGTGTTTGCTTATCTTTTTCACATAGAAAGAAGATGGCTGTATACTCAGAAAGGCCTGACTATTTCTGTGGCCCTGACATGTCACATCTCTTTTTATGTTTGGAACCTTTAGAGTGTTTGCTTATCTTTTTCACATAGAAAGAAGATAGCTCTATACTCAGAGAGGCCTGACTATTTCTGTGGCCCTGACATGTCACATCTCTTTTTATGATTGGAACCTTTAGAGTGTTTGCTTATCTTTTACACATAGAAAAAGGATAGCTGTATACTCAGAGAGGCCTGACTCTACTGTACATACTAAACATAAAGACAACCATACAACAGACATTCAATACCACCACTAACTCAAATTTCTCACCAACACCACCAGACAATGCCACAGCAACGCGTGGCCGGGCACAGCTAGTATATATATATACACACACATATATATAATACTAGCTGTGCCCGGCCACGCGTTGCTGTGGCGAAGTATGATGGTATGGGAAATAAAGTATTGAGGAATTGGTGTAGTTAAAGTAAAGGGTCCCCTGGGGTGAGTGGGTTGCTAGGAGACCAAGTGGGCGGAGCTTAGCCTTCTAACTGGCAGCAATTGGATAAAAACAATTATTCCTCTCCCTCTAATTAGGACTTTATTTGTCTTTTCTTTTTGTTGTATCAACCTAGAGGCATGGATGAGGGGTTGTGCTGTCAATTTTTGAGGTTGTGGGGTGTTTACTTTTGTTGTTTTGTCCGCTGCCGTGATGCCATCACTCTTTTATATATATAGACTAGCTGTGCCCGGCCACGCGTTGCTGTGGCAAAGTGGTGGTGGTATTGGTTAAAAATTGTTGTGTAATTTTTATTTGACGTTATTTGCGTTTTTTTATTAATTTTCTTGTAAGTTATATTTTTATTTATTTTATTATTTTCTTGTATTATTTTTAATTATTTTCTGTTATTATAGTATTTTATTGTATTAATTTTTAGTGTTTTTTATTATTTTTTATTGGGTTGCGAGGAGACCAAGTTGGAGGAGCTTAGCCTTCTAACTGGCAGCAATTGGATAAAAGCAATTATTCCTCTCTCTCTCTAATTAGGACTTTATTTTTCTTTTCTTTTTGTTGTATCAACCTAGAGGCGTGGATGATGGGTTGTGTTGTCAAATTTCAAGGTTGGGGAGCCTGTAGTTTTGTTGTTTTATGGGTCGCCGTGATGCCATCACTCTTTTATATATATAGATTTGAATATCCTTCAACCTGGATAGCTTTCAAAGGGGGCTGGATAAACACATGGTAGATGTTCCATGAATGGCAAGTAATAGTAGTGGCCGTATTAGTGGATGTATATATATTTTATGGGACCCCAGTAAGAATAAGGCTGGGCTGCGGTTGGCTTCTCATTGGCACCTTTGCAAATGTTTGTGTCTTCTAACTATGCTGTAACCTGCCTCGAGGGGAGGTGGGCAAGGAACTGCCTGCCAATCGGGTTGCTGTAAGAAATAAAACTATTATTATTATTATTATTATTATTATTATTATTATTATTATTATTATTTATTACAAGCTTCCGCCTGTCAATAGGTTGCCCTTAAGAGGCCTTTGCTCTCACCCAATGTGGCTCTTTGTAAGTTATTTAAGAGCACAACTGACACAAAACAATGCATTTTATTGTATTGTGTTTTTTTGTTTGTTGTGAGCTTCATCTGGGTGTCTTTTTTAAGATACAAAAAACAGGATAGATAGATAGATAGATAGATACTAGATAGATAGATAGATATATCATAGAATCATAGAATGGGAAGGTATCCCCAAAGGCCATCCAGTCCATCTATTTTTCCTACCAGGCAGGGAAACACCCTTCGATCCTTCCCAACAGATGGCCATCCAGCCTCTGTATAATAATAATAATAATAATAATAATAATAATAATAATAATAATAATAATGTGTGATCCAATACAACAGCCATCTTGTTTGTTGTGTTGTGTGGACTCATCTTGTTGTGTTTCAAATAATAATAATAATAATAATAATAATAATAATAATAATAATAATAATAATAATAATAATAGAATCTTAGAGTGGTGACTCCAAAGGTTATCCAGTCCATCCCTGTTTTTTTCTACCAGTGAGGAAAGGCACAATCTGATCCATCCTGATAGATGGCCATCCAGCCTCTGCTTAATAATAATAATAATAATAATAATAATAATAATAATAATCCTAGAGTAGGAAGGGACCCCCAAAAGCCATCTAGTCCATCCCTGTTTTTTCTACCGGTGAGGAAAGGCACAATCTGATCCATCCCGACAGATGGCCATCCAGCCTCTGCTTAATAATAATAATAATAATAATAATAATAATAATAATAATAATAATCCTAGAGTAGGAAGGGACCCCCCAAAAGCCATCTAGTCCATCCCTGTTTTTTTCTACCAGTGAGGAAAGGCACAATCTGATCCATCCTGATAGATGGCCATCCAGCCTCTGCTTAATAATAATAATAATAATAATAATAATAATCCTAGAGTGGGAAGGGACCCCCAAAAGCCATCTAGTCCATCCCTGTTTTTTCTACCGGTGAGGAAAGGCACAATCTGATCCATCCTGACAGATGGCCATCTAGCGTCTGCTTAATAATAATAATAATAATAATAATGAATAATAATAGAATCCTAGAGTGGGAAGGGACCCCTAAAGGCCATCTTGTCCATCCCTGTTCTTTCTGCCAGGCAGGGAGACACCCTCTGATCCCTCCCAACAGATGACCATCCAGCCCCTGTTTTAAAAACCTCAAGAGAAGGAAGGAGGCTCTAATAGGATTCCAGGCAATCTATATACTTCATTAGAGTTAATAGTAATATAATTATTTGTCCTTTTAAAAATCCAAAACGTAGCCTACTTTCTGGATAGCCCTTGTATTAGGTTGACAAAAACAGAAGAAGATAACTCTGAATCAGAGCCGGTCCAACAATGAGGCGAATTAAGCGGTCGCTTTGGGCGCAAAACATACGGGGGCACAGTCGAGACTGCTTTTTAGGTTGGTTTGTTGTAAAAAAAATGATGTTTTGGTGCTTGATTTGTAAAATCTTAATGTAATTTGATGTTTAATAGGCTTTTCCTTAATCCCTCCTTATTATTCAACATTTTCGCTTGTCCAACGCTTTTATTTTTCAGTGATTGGTTTGGGGGGAGCGCCAAAATTCTGTTCGCCTACACTTGAAAAATACTTAGGGCCGGCTCTGATTATAATTATTATAATTATAATAATAAGTACTAGCATCCACTCTGCTTTAATCCCTGCCTTCTTTCAGCCGCAGGGACCTGGACATCAACCGGCCCGGCAGCGTCCCCAATGCCAAAACGCTCCGGTAGGTGCCTGTGGGCTGGGCTTCGAGGCCCAAAGTGGGGAGCGATGGGCTCTGGAGTCCCCTCCTGACTCCGTCCTTTTCTCTGCTTGGGGCTGCAGGTGCCCCGTGATGCTGGTGGTGGGAGACAACGCGCCGGGCGAAGATGGCGTGGTGAGTCCCGACTGCAACGCCCAGAAGTCCCAACCGCTGTGAGCCCAGCAAAGCTCATGCAAGCGCATGCGTCCAACTCTGAAATGTATTCCTTTGCTGTTTGCAGGTCGAATGCAACTCCAAACTGGACCCCACCACCACCACGTTCCTGAAGGTAAGATGTAGAGGTGCCCCTTCCCTTATTATTATTATTATTATTATTATTATTATTATTATTATTATTATTATTATTATTATTATATTATGACACAGCAAACAAGATAGACATGCTGGATTTCGTATCACAAAATCACAAGTCGGACACTTCCCAAGTGTCTAGGACTGTGTGATGTATTATTATTATTATTATTATTATTATTATTATTATTATTTTATTATGACACAGCAAACAAGACAGACATGCTGGATTTCGTATCACAAAATCACAAGTCGAACACTTCCCAAGTGTCTAGGACTGTGTGATGTATTATTATTATTATTATTATTATTATTATTATTATTATTATTATTATTATTTTATTATGACACAGCAAACAAGATAGATATGCTGGATTTCGTATCACAAAATCACAAGTTGGACACTTCCCAAGTGTTTAGGACTGTGTGATGTTTTATTATTATTATTATTATTATTATTATTATTATTATTATTATTATTGACACAAAGACATAGTATGACACAGCAAACGAGTTGTATTTGCTGGATTTCGTATCACAAAATCACAAGTCGGACACTTCCCAAGTGTCTAGGACTGTGTGATGTATTATTATTATTATTATTATTATTATTATTATTATTATTATTATTATTTTATTTTATTTTATTTTATTATGACACAGCAAACAAGATAGACATGCTGGATTTCGCATCACAAAATCACAAGTCGAACACTTCCCAAGTGTCTAGGACTGTCTGATGTATTTTCTGATGATGTGTGCAGATCCCAGTCGGGTGGCCTTTTGCAGTTGGCAGATCGTGATTTTGTCAATGTCTATTGTTTCCAAATGCCGGCTGAGATCTTTTGGCACGGCACCCAGTGTGCCCATCACCACCGGGACCACCTGCACTGGTTTATGCCAGAGTCTTTGAAGTTCAATCTTGAGGTCCTGAGAGCGGCTGAGTTTTTCCTGTTGTTTTTCGTCAATGCGACTGTCACCTGGGATGGCGACATCAATGATCCAAACCTTTTTCTTTTCCACAACTGTGATGTCTGGTGTGTTGTGTTCCAGAACTTTGTCAGTCTGGATTCGGAAGTCCCACAGTATCTTTGCGTGCTCATTTTCCAAGACTTTGGCGGGTTTCTGATCCCACCAGTTCTTTACTTTGTTTGCTGTGTCATAATAAAATAATGATAATAATAATAAATTTATTTTGTCTCCCTAGCAGGGGACTCGGGGTGGCTCACACGGGTAACAAGCCCAATATAATCACATAAAATCTATGAAATCATAAAATAACAATTTAGACATTAGACAACACAATTTAAAAACAATGCAATTGCCTATTTCAGGGCAATTTTGTGTATGTTTGTGATAGAAGTTCCTGACTCTTTGTGCTCCTTTTTTCTGCAGATGGCTGATTCAGGAGGGCTCCCCCAAGTCACACAGGTGAGTCTGTTCTTGATACAACAACAACAACAACAACAACAACAACAACAACAACAACAACAACAACAAGAGGTGGGTAATAAATAAATGCATTTCATCCTCTTTTTCTCTCTCTCTTGATCAGCCTGGAAAACTGACCGAAGCCTTCAAGTACTTCCTCCAAGGCATGGGATACAGTAAGTATTTGGGGGTTTTTAGGACCCATATCAGAAAAACAAGGAAATATTATTATTATTATTATTATTATTATTATTATTATTATTATTATTATTATTCGCTGTGCCCGGCCACGTGTTGCTGTGGCGAAGTGTAGTGGTATGGGAAATAAAGTATTGAGGAATTGGTGGTAGTTGGACTATATGACCTGGATTATATGTCAGTGTGGACTCAAGATAATCCAGTTCAAAGCAGATACTTTGGATTATCTGCCTTGGCATTCTGGGTTATATAGTTGTCTGGAAGGGCCTTGAGTCTACACTGCCATATAATCCAGTTCAAATCAGATAATCTGTATTTTATAGGCAGTGTGGAAGAGGCCTAACTGAACCTTGGCTGTCCCTCAGCGCCATTGTGGCAGAGGGGGTTGCTAGGAGACAAAGGGGGCGGGGCCCAAAGGGGGCGGGGCCTACCCTTCTGACTGGCAGCCGGAGGGATAATGGCTCTTCCTCGTCCTTTATTTTTCTAGGGTTTTTAGATTGAAAGACCTAATTTGGATGATGTAAAGCAGGGGTCCCCAAACTAAGGCCCGGGGGCCGGATGCGGCCCTCCAAGGTCATTTACCTGGCCCCCGCCCTCAGTTTTATAATATAATATTTTTATATCAGTTTTAATAATATAATATATTGTATATACATATAATATTGATAATAATCTTACATTATACAATATAATACTAATAATAATACCATATAATAATATTAATAATATGGTATATATTACATATTATATAATAGTATAGTGGTATAGTTCAAGATAGTAATATATAATACTAATATTGTGTTATGCTAATAATATAATATATTGTATGTATATACAGCTGCTCTGAGTTCCCTTCGGGGTGAGAAGGGTGGGATGTAAATGTAGTAAATAAATGCAGTAAATAAATAATTAATTTTAGACTTAGGCTTGGCCAAAGTCTGACATGACTTGAAGGAACACAACAACAACAACAACAATCCTAATTAACTTGACTATCTCATTAGCCAGTAGCAGGCCCACACTTTCCATTGAAATCCTAATAGGTTTATGTTGGTTAAAATTGTTTTCATTTTTAAATATTGTATTCTTTCGTTGTTGTTGTTGTTGCACTACAAATAAGACATGTGCAGTATGCTTAGGAATTTGTTTGTATTTTTTTTCAAATGATAATCCTGCCCCTCAACAGTCTGAAGGATTGTGGACCGGCCCTCGGCTTCAAAAGTTTGGGGACCCCTGATGTAAAGGATTGCTATGAACGTCTAAAGTTCTTTTTGGCAGGTGGGAATCTTTTTATCCCACCTCTGCCACTAAATATAAAGAATTAATAACGCTGCCACCACTTTGTAAAGATACAGCCACCAAAGACTCAGAGAGGAGACCTTTTACTTTCTTTCCTTTCTTCTTCCTATTCCCTTTAGATGGTAACGTAACTTGGCTTATAATATATATATATATATATATATATATATATATATTTGACAGAGGCTTCGATGTTGGAAAAACAAGAACAAGTTTATTCAGGCACAAAGCTTAGTGGTTACAATATAGTTTCTCCTTGGAGGTATTTTTATTAACAGTTACAATGCTAGAATAAGATGATTCAAACTCTCTAAAGTGTCACTTATTTTACTTAAAGTAGTTAGAACTTCTTTCTCAGCTACTTTAAAACCACAGTCACCCCTGTGATATGTGATCACAGATCCTCTGTTCCTTACTATTATTATTATTATTATTATTAAACTAGCATCTCCCGAAGGACTCGATGCGGCTTACAAAGGCCAAGGCCTCAACACACAATATAACAATACAAAACAAAAGGCAAATTAAAAACAATTAAAACAGTATAAACAACAAGCAATAAACAATACGCTAATACTAGGACACAGACTACATTAAATAAGTCACCAAACTTATTTTAATCCGACTCAAAATGACCAATTGAGTCTCCCTTGATCCCTCAACCTAGGATCAAGTCTTCTCTGTACCTCCTCAGGGCACAGACTGACTGTCTTTTTAAAACTCTGCACTTCTTCAAAACGGCAGTTGGCTCCGCCTACTTTTCCATGGCAACCAGCCTCTGAGTGCAGAGAAGCTATAACTGTAATACTTTTAAAAACACAAACCCACAATTAAACATAATATCTGTAAAGCAAAAATCCGTACTTCATTACAAATGACTATGTCTTTTGTGGCCAAATTTGGTGTGATTTGGTTCAGTGGTTTTGTTGTTTACTCCATGGGGGAAAACACACATTATATTTATATATATATAGATTATTATTGTTGTTGTTGTTGTTATTGATGCCCCGCTTTTTCTCTCCCGAAGGAGACTCAAAGCGGCTTTGTCCTTGTCTTTCTCTCTCCGGCCCACCCGCCCTGTGCTTTGTCCCTATTCCGTGGCTGGGGTCTCAATCCCTGGGGAGGGGTCTCACCTCACTCCCGGCCCCTCACTGTGTGTCTCTCCCCCAGTTGCCTACCTGAAGGACCGCAGGCTGAGCGGAGGATCAGGTACCCTCCTCCCCACCTGCCCATGCTCATGCTTCTGCCAATGCATGGCCCATGCGCCGCTCTTACACGTATGGCTGCTCCGTGGCACACGCTTCCCGCCGGTTGAAATCCATGGGAAGGGGACCGAGGACTCAATGGAGCCATGGGTTCAAGTGACAGGGAAAGAGACTCCATTGAACATTAAGAACGTCTTACAGCTGTTCAACAGTGGAACTCTCTGCCTCAGGAAGCTCCTTCTTTGGATGATTTTAAACTGAGGATGAGTGGCCATCTGTTGGGGGTGCTTTGATGGGTTCAAGTGACAGGGAAAGAGACTCCATTGAACATTGAGAACGTCTTACAGCTGTTCAACAGTGGGACTCTCTGCCTCAGGAAGATCCTTATTTGGATGCTTTTAAACCGAGGCTGGGTGGCCATCTGTTGGGAGTGTTTTGATGATGCTTCTCCTGCTTGGCAGAAAAGGGATTGACTAGATGGCCTTTGGGGGTGCAACAAGAATTCCCCTATTCTTGTTGTTGTTATTAATATAATATTGCTATTATTATTATTATTATTATTATTATTATTATTATTATTATTATTACAAAGGCTGGATGACCGTCTGTCAGGTGGGCTTTGATGTTGCTTCTCCTGCTTGGCAGAAAAGGGTTGGACTAGATGGCCTTTGGGGTGCCTTCAAAGTGATTGCTTCTCCTATTATTATATATTACATAATATTGTTCCTATTATTATTATTATTATTTTATGACACAGCAATGTCTATTGTTTCCAAATGCCAACTGAGATCTTTTGGCATGGCACCCAATGTGCCCATCACCACCGGGACCACCTGCACTGGTTTCTGCCAGTTTCTTGAGGTCCTGAGAGCGGCTGAGTTTTTCCTGTTGTTTTTCATCAATACGACTGTCACCTGGGATGGCGACATCAATGATCCAAACCTTTTTCTTTTCCACAACTGTGATGTCTGGTGTGTTGTGTTCCAGAACTTTGTCAGTCTGGATTCGGAAGTCCCACAGTATCTTTGCGTGCTCATTTCCCAATACTTTTGCAGGTTTGTGATCCCACCAGTTCTTTTCTGCTGGGAGGTGGTACTTGAGGCATAAGTTCCAATGGATCCTTTGGGCCACCTAGTTGTGCCTCTGTTTGTAGTCTGTCTGTGCGATTTTCTTACAGCAGCTGAGGATATGATCCATGGTTTCATCGGTTTCCTTGCACAGTCTGCATTTTGGGTCATCAGCTGATTTTTTGATCTTGGCCTGAATTGCCTTTGTCCTGATGTCTTGCTCCTGGGCTGCAAGGATCAGGCCTTCTGTCTCCTTCTTCAGGGTCCCATTCGTGAGCCAGAGCCAGGTCTTTTATTATTATTATTATTATTATTATTATTATTATTATTATTAATTGCCTTTGTCCTGATGTCTTGCTCCTGGGCTGCAAGGATCAGGCCTTCTGTCTCCTTCTTCAGGGTCCCATTCATGAGCAAGAGCCAGGTCTTGGGCCACACAGTTGTGCCTCTGTTTGTAGTCTGTCTGTGCGATTTTTCTTACAGCAGCTGAGGATATGATCCATGGTTTCGTCAGCTTATTATTATTATTATTGGGGTAGGACTGGATTTCCCCTGGGCAGGCAGGTGCCTTCCGTCCTCCTTGCTGCCCGTGGCTGCCATCGGGATGCCTCTCTCTGGTGCTGGAGAGCCTTGTGCCTGTGCCGCGTGTGTGTCTGTGCCGTGCGCAAGGGGGTGCGGGAGCCCTCCTTCCACCACGGGCTTTGTGGGCGCTTTGCTTGTCTCTGTGGCGCTTGGCTCGCCTTCCGTTGGGCCCGGCCGTGGCTCCTGTTGACGTCCCTCTCTCTGTCTGTCTCTCTGTCCGCCCGCAGTGCCCTCGGCCAGCATGACGCGCCTGGCCCGCTCCCGCACGGCCTCCCTGACCAGCGCCAGCTCCGTGGACGGCGCCCCACGGCCCCGCGCCTGCACCCACTCCGAGAGCAGCCAGGACATGGGCCAGGTCAACCACACCATGGAGGTCTCCTGCTGAGGAGGGACCGGCCAACAAAGGCTCTCCGCCCGTCCCGTCCGTCCGTCCATCCGTCCATCCGTCCATCCTTTGCACCGTCTTCTCCAGCACCCACTCAAGTCGCTCTCGCCAGCTGAATCCGTCCCCTGAAGCTTCACGTGCTGCTGACCTCCTTCCTTCCTTCCTTCCTTCTTTCTTTCCTTCCTTCCTTCCTTCCTTCCTTCTTTCCTTCCTTCCTTCCTTCCTTCCTTCCTTCTTTCCTTCCTTCCTTCCCTTCCTTCCTTCCTTCCTTCCTTCCTTCCTTCCTTCCTTCCTTCCTTCCTTCCCTTCCTTCCTTCCTTCCTTCCTTCCTTCCTTCCTTCCTTCCTTCCTTCCTTCCTTCCTTCCTTCTTTCCTTCCTTCTTTCCTTCCTTCCTTCCTTCCTTCCTTCCTTCCTTCCTTCCTTCCTTCCTTCCTTCTTTTATTCCTTCCTTCCTTCCTTCCTTCCTTCCTTCCTTCCTTCCAGACATCCATCCTTCTGTCCTTCTTTCCTTCCGCTCTTTTCTTCTTTCTATCCATCCATCCATCCATCCATTCTTCATCCATCTTTCTTTCTTTCTTTCTTCTTCTTTCTTTCTTTCTTTCTTTCTTTCTTTCTTTCTTTTCTTTCTTTCTTTCTTTCTTTCCTTCCTTCCTTCCTTCCTTCCTTCCTTCCTTCCTTCCTTCCTTCCTTCCTTCCTTCCTTCCTTTCTTCCCTCCCTCCTTCTTTCCTTCTTTCCTTCCATACATCCATCCTTCCTTCCATCCTTCTTTCCTTCCGCTATTTCTTCTTTCTATCCATCCATCCATCCATCCATCCTTCATCTTTCTCTTTTTTCTTTCTTTCTTTCTTTCTTTCTTTCTTTCTTTCTTTCTTTCCTTCCTTCCTTCCTTCCTTCCTTCCTTCCTTCCTTCCTTCTTTCCTTCTTTCCTTCCATACATCCATCCTTCCTTCCATCCTTCTTTCCTTCTGCTATTTCTTCTTTCTATCCATCCATCCATCCATCCATCCTTCATCTTTCTCTTTTTTCTTTCTTTCTTTCTTTCTTTCTTTCTTTCTTTCTTTCTTTCTTTCCTTCTTCCTTCCTTCCTTCCTTCCTTTCTTCCCTCCCTCCCTCCCTCCCTCCTTCTTTCCTTCTTTCCTTCCATACATCCATCCTTCCTTCCATCCTTCTTTCCTTCTGCTATTTCTTCTTTCTATCCATCCATCCATCCATCCATCCATCCATTCTTCATCTTTCTCTCCTTCCTTTCTTTCTTTCTTTCTTTCTTTCTTTCTTTCTTTCTTTTCTTTCTTTCTTTCTTTCTTTCTTTCTTTCTTTCCTTCCTTCCTTCCTTCCTTCCTTCCTTCCTTCCTTCCTTCCTTCCTTCCATCCTTCTTTCCTTCCGCTCTTCCTTCCTTCCCTCCTTCCTTCTTTCCATCCATATATCCTTCTTTCCTTCTTTGCTTTCTTCCTTCTTTCCTTCTTTCTTTTCTCCCTCCTTCATTCCTACTTCCCTGTATTTATTTTATTTTATTTCCTTACAGTATTTATATTCCGCCCTTCTTTCTCAGGGCAGATCACAACACACATATAGATGCCAAACATTCAATGCCATTAGACGTACGATACATATATATATATATATAGACAGACACAGAGGCAATTTAACATTTTCCAGCTTCCGGCTTCATGAGGGTATGCTCGATTCCGGCCGCTTCACCGTCCACTTGTGACACCGAGTCCTTGATGGTAGTACTTCCTCATTCCTTTCCGCACTCTGCTGGAAGTTTTTAATGGTGTCGTAAATTAGTTAAATTAGCCTCCCCATATAAAGCGGTACCTAAATTTCCTACTTGACAGATGCAACTGTCTTTTGAGCTGCTTAGGTCAACAGCAAGCTAGGCTATTAATGGTCAGGAGCTCACTCTGATCAGGGCTTTGATCTCACGACCTCTTGGTCAGTAGTGATTTATTGCGGCTGGCTCCTAACAGTCAATCAATCTATTCATGTATCAGCGTGTTGTCGAAGGCTTTCATGGCCGGGATCACAGGGTTGTTGTATGTTTTCCGGGCTGTATGGCCATGTTCCAGAAGCATTCTCTCCTGACGTTTCGCCCACATCTATGTCAGGCATCCTCAGAGGTGGTGAGGTGTATGAAGAAACTAAGCAAAGAAGGTTTATATATCTGTGGAAGTTTGGGAAAGAACTCTGGCCTGTTGAAGGCCAGTGCAAATGTAGTTAATCACCTTGATTAGCATTAAATGGCCTTCCCAGCCTCACATCCTGGCCTGGGGGATGAAACGTCAGGAGAGAATACTTCTGGAACATGGCCATATATCCCGGAAAACATTCAACAACCCTATTCGTGTATCCTTTAATTATTCCTGTGTCTGTCCATCTGTCCATCCGTCTGTCCACTCATCTGTCAGTCCAGCCATCCATGCTGATGCTGGGCATTCAAAGGAAAAGACCAATCCCATTTAACCAAAGCACTTGGAATTGTAATCTGTAAACAAAAGGCAGGAACCCAAAAAACACAAGCAGAAAAACACGTCACCTGGATAATTATGGGACAAAATGCTTCTTATTTATGTCAACAATGGGATAGAGCTTCTTTGGGTCCAAGAGCAGTCATTGGCTCCTCTTGTCTTTTCATTCATTTTGTTGCATATATTATTATTATTATTATTATTATTATTATTATTATTATTATTATTATTATTGTATGACACAGCAAACAAGATAGATATGCTGGATTTCGTATCACAAAATCACAAGTCGAACACTTCCCAAGTGTCTAGGACTGTGTGATTAATAATAATAATAATAATAATAATAATAATAATAATAATACAAGAGGGCCCTTTTCCAGCTTCTTGATGGCCCTTTTAAGCAAATTAAACTATTAAATCTCGATATCTCTAGTGGACAATTCGAGGGAAAGAGGGCAAGGATCATGTCAAAAGGGAAATAATAATAATAATAATAATTATTATTATTATTATTATTATTAGAAACACAACAAGGAGTCCACAGCAGACACTCTGCTGGCTGTTGTATTATTATTATTATTATTATTATTATTATTATTATTATTATTAGAAACACAACAAGATGAGTCCACAGCATATACTCTGCTGGCTGTTTTATTATTATTATTATTATTATTATTATTATTATTATTATTATTATTATTATTATTATTATTTGAAACAATAAGATGAGTCCACAGCAAACACTCTGCTGGCTGTTGTATTGGATCACATGTTGGACACTTCCCAATTATTATTATTATTATTATTATTATTATTATTATTATTATTATTAGAAACACAACAAGATGAGTCCACAGCAGACACTCTGCTGGCTGTTGTATTGGATCACACATCGGACACTTCCCAATTATTATTATTATTATTATTATTATTATTATTATTATTATTATTATTATTATTATTAGAAACACAACAAGATGAGTCCACAGCAGACACTCTGCTGGCTGTTGTATTATTATTATTATTATTATTATTATTATTATTATTATTATTATTATTATTAGAAACACAACAAGATGAGTCCACAGCATACACTCTGCTGGCTGTTGTATTGGATCACACATCGGACACTTCCCAATTATTATTATTATTATTATTATTATTATTATTATTATTATTATTATTAATATGTTTGCAACACTTGTGTGAATTGATGCATTTATATATATTTATATGTCGGGGTTGCAAGTCCCAGAATCCCCCCCAAACCCTTATGGACTTGAGTTCCCATAAGTCCCCAAGCCACGTCTCCGAGGATGATGGGACCTGAAGTCCAAAATGCACCTTTTTTCCATTGGGATCTGCACTCGCTTCTCATCCCAAAGGTTTATTTACTTCTGGATCTGGAAGAAGAACGTGGAAAAAGCTGTGACGAGAGTTCCTTTTTATTGTAGATACTATATCGCTGCAAAACCCTTTTCTTTCCGGAAGAGATAGCTCTATAAATACCTATATATGTACATATATATATGATATTTATCCTGGATTATTTCCTCCCTTCTTTCCTCCCACGCCCCATTCACTTGTAGCAACTGGCAACCAAATGTGCAGTTTTTTTAATTTATTATTATTATTATTATTTAAAAGTGATCTATCTATATTAATGTAAGGGAAGGAATTTGGGGTGGGCGGGGTTGAGTTTTTAAAAGCACTTTCCTGACGAAGGTGGGATTCAAGGGTTTTTCCTTCTTCTTTTATTCTGTACAAGGTGAAATGTATTTATTTTTTGTGCATGGCGGTTGTCAATGCGGATTTGCATTGAGGCCACAATATTTACAAAATGTAAAACGAGGCAAAAAAATATATAATAATAATAATATTACCCCACCATTGTTGTAGAGAGGATTATTGTGTTGAAAACTAATAAAAGATATTAAGATCAAGCAGAGATCCTCTGGAGTCGAAAGGGCACTTTATTTACCAGCAAATAGGAACGACAACAACAACAAAAATAGCAGTAATAATTTGTTAAAATACAAATTATTACTAAGATGCATATATATATATATATATATATATACACACACACACACACACACACACACACTAGCTGTGCCCGGCCACGCGTTGCTGTGGCAAAGTGGTGGTGGTATTGGTTAAAAGTTGTTGTGGTATTTTTATTTGACGTTATTTGTATTTTTTAAATTAATTTTATTGTAATTTATCTTTTTTATTTATTATATTTTATTATTTTGTTGTATTATTTTTAGTTATTTTGTTATTATAGTATTTTATTGTATTAATATTTTTAGTGTTTTTTATTGTATTATTTGTATTTATTTTATTTTTTATTCATAGATTCTTTTATTAACACTGGGCTGAGTGGGTTGCTAGGAGACCAAGTGGGCAGAGCTTAGAGCCTTCTAACTGGCAGCAATTGGATAAAAGCAATTATTCCTCTCTCTCTAATTAGGACTTTATTTTTCTTTTCTTTTTGTTGTATCAACCTAGAGGCATGGATGATGGGTTGTGTTGTCAAATTTCGAGGTTGGGGGGCCTGTAGTTTTGTTGTTTTGTGAGTCGCCGTGATGCCATCACTCTTTTATATATATATAGATATATATAGATATAGATAATGTTAATATATTACTTCACTTATATATATATATATAATATAATGCATAAATAATTATAGAATATATAATATATAAACAATATACTAATTTAATATCTGTACACCTCTATAATACAGAACAAGAATGGACACAAATACAAATCAAATGTAAAAAATTAAGATTGTTATAATTCACTAATATATGAACAATATATTGTTATATCTAATATTTAAATAATATTTGATTTGCAATATATAAATAATATAACATATAATAATATATATTTATATATATGTGTGTATATATATATTTGTAATATAAATATATGTAATATATACATGCCAAATTTTTATACACATATATATAATTATGTGACATGTATCTATAATTTTATACACACACACACACACATATATATAATTATACGTGTATAATTGATACATTGATAGATACATGTCACATCTATATATATAAATGAGTGATGGCATCATGGCGACCCACAAAACAACAAAACGACAGGCCCCCCAACCTCGAAATTTGACAACACAACCCATCATCCATGCCTATACGTTCATACAACAAAAAGCAAAGAAAAATAAAGTCCTAATTACAGGGAGAGGAAGAATTGTTTTTTATCCAATTGCTGCCAGTTTAGAAGGCTAAGCTCCGCCCACTTGGTCTCCTAGCAACCCACTCAGCCCAGTGTTAATAAAAGAATAAAAAATAAAATAAATACAAATAATACAATAAAAAATAATAAAAACACTAAAATAATTAAAAACACTAAAAAAATTAATACAATAAAATACTATAACAAAATAACTAAAAATAATACAACAAAATAATAAAATATAATAAATAAAAAAGATAAGTTACAATAAAATTAATTGAAAAAATACAAATAACGTCAAATAAAAATTCCACAACAACTTTTAACCAAGACCACCACCACTTTGCCACAGCAACACGTGGCCGGGCACAGCTAGTCTTTTATATATAGATAAATGGCATATATACATGTGTGTATAATAATTATATACACATGCCACATTATATATATAGATAAATGTGGCATATATACATATGTATGTATAAACATTATATATAAATGTGGCATATATATATATATATATATATATATATATATATATATATAATTATATACACATGCCACATTATATATATAGATAAATGTGGCATATATACATGTGTGTATAAAAATTATATACAAATACAGCATATATATATGTATAATAATTATATACACATGACACATTATATAGATAGATAAATGTGGCATATATACATATGTGTGTGTAAAAATTATATACAAATGCAGCATATATATATGTATAATAATTATATACACATGACACATTATATAGATAGATAAATGTGGCATATATACATATGTGTGTATAAAAATTATATACAAATGCAGCATATATATATGTATAATAATTATATACACATGACACATTATATAGATAGATAAATGTGGCATATATACATATGTGTGTATAAAAATTATATACAAATGCAGCATATATATATGTATAATAATTATATACACATGACCCATTATATAGATAGATAAATGTGGCATATATACATATGTGTGTATAAAATTATATACAAATGCAGCATATATATATATATATGTATAATAATTATATACACATGCCACATTTTATAGATAGATAAAGGTGGCATATATACGCATGTGTGTATAAAAATTATATACAAATGCAGCATATATATATATATGTATAATAATTATATACACATGACATTATATAGATAAAGGTGACATATATACATATGTGTGTATAAAAATTATATACAAATGTGGCATATATATTATATAGATAGATAAATGTGGCATATATATGTGTGTGTGTATCATTATTACACATGCCACATCTTTACTATATACAGATGTTGCATATATATATATATCTATATACATAATACACACACATGCCACATCACACATATATATGTGTGTGTGTGTGTGTGTGTGTGTGTGTATATACACACACACACACACACACAAAAACATGCCACATAAGGAAAACCCTCCCAATGTCTTGATTGGCCAACAAAGACAATGAACCTTCAATCATTCATTCATGCAATTCATGCACGCTGCCGTTTCCAAGGCAGCCGGTAGGTGGCAATAAAGAGCAGCGGGCCGAGCGCCGCAAAGCGCACGCGCAGCCGCTCCAGCGAGGAGGAGGTGTGGCTTGAAGAGCGGAGGCGGGGCCGCTCGGAGGCGTCGTGCAGGGAGGGGGGGGTCCCTTCCCGGTTTCCGTAGCTGCTTCCGGCCAGCGCGGCTTCCGCTTGTGCTATGGCGAGTGCGGCGAAGCGGGCCAAGATGGCGTCCGGAGAAGGAGCCATGGCCGCCTTCCTGGCCTGGGCCGAGCGGGAGGGCATCTGGATCAGCCCCAAGGTGCAGCAACATCATTATTATTATTATTATTATCATTAGTATTATTCAGGGGTCCTCAAACTTTTTAAGCCGAGGGCCGGTCCACAATCCTTCAGACCAGGGGTCCCCAAACTAAGGCCCGGGGGCCGGATGCGGCCCTCCGAGGTCCTTGACCTGGCCCCCGCCCTCAGTTTTATAATATAATATATTGTGTTGTCGAAGGCTTTCATGGCCAGAATCACAGGGTTGTTGTATGTCTTTCGGGCTGTGTGGCCATGTTCCAGAAGCATTCTCTCCTGACGTTTCGCCCACATCTATGGCAGGCATCCTCAGAGGTTGTGAGGTATGGATAAACTAAGTCAGGAAAGGACTTAGTTTATAATACTGGCTACCAGTATTACAAAACTCCAAAATCAAAACAGTAGATGGGAACCAACACAATGAGGACTTGACTGAACAAAGGATGCCCCCAGGCAAGGGACAAAAACATTTCCAGTGCCAATTAGGGTGATTAACTGAAACATTAATGCTGGCTCCCAGTGACAAAGAACTCTTGCCACACCTTGGACTCTACACAGATATATATTCTTTCCTTTCCTGACTTAGTTTATCCATACCTCACAACCTCTGAGGATGCCTGCCATAGATGTGGGCGAAACGTCAGGAGAGAATGCTTCTGGAACATGGCCACACAGCCCGAAAGACATACAACAACCCAATATAATATATTGTATATACATATAATATTTATAATAATATTATAATGTAATAGAATATAACACTAATACCATATAATAATATTAATTATGTATTCTATATTACATATAATATTACTAATAATATTACAGTATAGTGGTATAGTTCAGTATAGTAATATATAATGCTAATATTGTGCTATGCTAATAATATAATATATTGCATGTACATATAATTTGTAAGCCACTCTGAGTCCCCTTTGGGGTGAGAAGGGTGTGATACAAATGTAGTAAATAAAGGCAGTAAATAAATAAATAATAAATAAATAAATTTTAGACTTAGGCTCGCCCAAAGTCTGAAATGACTTGAAGGCATTATCATTTGAAAAAAAATTACAAACAAATTCCAATGCACACTGCTCATGTCTTATTTGTCGTGCAAAAACAACAACAACAACAATGAAAGAACAATACAATATTTAAAAATAAAAACAATTTTAACCAACATACATTTATCAGGATTTCAATGGGAAGTGTGCTTCTGCTTCTGGCCAATGAGATAGTCAAGTTAATTAGGGTTGCTGTTGTTGTTGTTTGCCTTCAAGTCATTTCAGACTTTGGGTGAGCCTAAGTCTAAAATTTATTTATTATTTATTTACTGCATTTATTTACTACATTTGTATCACACCCTTCTCACCCCGAAGGGGACTCAGAGTGGCTTACAAATTATATGTACATACAATATATTATATTATTAGCATAGCACAATATTAGCATTATATATTACTATATTGAACTATACCACTATACTGTAATATTATTAGTAATATTATATGTAATATAGAATATATAATTAATATTATATGGTATTAGTATTAGTGTTATATTGTATTACATTATAATATTATCAACATTATATGTATATACAGTATATTATATTATAAAACTGAGGGCGGGGGCCAGGTAAATGACCTCGGAGGGCCGCATCCGGCCCCCGGGCCTTAGTTTGGGGACCTCTGGTATTATTATATTTAATTTTATACATTTATCGTATATTATAGTACATCTATCTATCTATATATAAAAGAGTGATGGCATCAGGGCAGCGGACAAAACAACAAAACTACAGGCCCCCCAACCTCGAAATTTGACAACACAACCCATCATTCCCGGCTTTAGGTTGATACAACAAAAAGAAAAGAAAAATAAAGTCCTAATTACAGGGAGAGGAATAATAGTTTTTATCCAATTGCTTCCAGTTTGAAGGCTAAGCTCCGCCCACTTGGTCTCCTAGCAAACCTCCTCAGCCCAGGGGACAGGCACAGTTAGGCCTCACTTAGGCCTCTTCCACAGATTATCAGATTTTAACTGGATTATATGGCAGTGTAGACTCAAGGCCCTTCCACACAGCTATATAACCCATTTAGAATCTTATATTATCTGGATTATCTTGACTCCACATTGCCATATAATCCACTTCAGTGTGCATACTAAACATAAAGACAACCATACAACAGACATTCAATACCACCACTACCTCAACAATTTCTCACCTACACCACCAGACAACGCCACAGCAACGCATGGCCGGGCACAGCTAGTCTATATGTAAAAGAGTGATGGCATCAGGGCAGCGGACAAAACAACAAAACTAAAGGCCCCCCAACCTCGAAATTTGACAACACAACCCATCATTCACGGCTCTAGGTTGATACAACAAAAAGAAAAGAAAAATAAAGTCCTAATTACAGGGAGAGGAATAATTGTTTTTATCCAATTGCTGCCAGTTAGAAGGCTAAGCTCCGCCCACTTGGTCTCCTAGCAACCCACTCAGCCCAGGGGACAGGCAGAGCGGGAAGGCATCTGGATCAGCCCCAAGGTGCAGCAACATTATTATTATTATCATTCGTATTATTATATTTAATTTTATACATTTATTGTATATTATAGTACATCTATATATATAAAAGGGTAATGAAATTTCGGCCTGGGACAAAACAACAAAACTACACATCCCAGAAACACTAAACTTGGCAGCACAATCCCTCATCCATGCCTCTACGTTCATACAACAAAAAGAAAAGAAAAATAAAGTCCTAATTAGAGGGAGAGGAATAATTGTTTTTATCCAATTGCTGCCAATTAGAAGGCTAAGCTCCACCCACTTGGTCTCCTAGCAACCCACTCAGGCCAGGGGACAGGCAGAGTTAGGTCTCACTTAGGCCTCTTCCCCACTACCTATAAAATACAGATAATCAGATTTGAACTGGATTATATGGCAGTGTAGACTCAAGGCCCTTCCACACAGCTATATAACCCATTTATAATCTTATATTATCTGTTTTGAACTGAATTATCTTGACTCCACACTGCCATATAATCCACTTCAGTGTGCAGTCGGACACAACTGGACTTAATGTCAGGAGAAAACCTTTACCCTTTACCTTAATTACCACCAATTCCTCAATACTTTATTTCCCATACCACCAGACTTCACTACAGCAACGCGTGGCCGGGCACAGCTAGTATTATGAGGTTGAGGTAAAGGTATAGGTTTTCCCCTGACGTTAAGTCCAGTCGTGTCCGACTCTGGAGGTTGGTGCTCATCTCCATTTCTAAGCCGAAGAGCCGGCGTTGTCCATAGACACCTCCAAGGTCATGTAACCAGCATGACTGTGTGGAGCGCCGTTACCTTCCCGCCGGAGCGGTATTTATTTATTTATTTATTTCCAACATTTGTATTCCACCCTTCTCACCTGAAGGGACTCAGGGCGGCTTACAACAACGGCAACAATTCGATGCCCACATAAAAACCATATCAAACAATGTTGCCTTATTGTTGGCCCGTAATAAATAGCCTCTGTAGTAAGAATCCAATTTGTAGTCACCTCTTTGCACCGTTATCGGGCCTTTAGGGGACTCCTGAATTCGTTTGGAGTTCTGGTGAGCCAGAGCCCCTGCAATATTATGCTATTTTATTGTATATAGAATGTTATAAGAAATTATAATATTTATAATTATAAATACTTTAAAATTACATATATAATATTATAAGTAATGATATATACAATTATATATTTATTAGGAGGAAACTGTCCCCAAATGAAAACCTTCATTTGGGTGGGGGGCAGGATGGTGTTTGTGGAGGACTTTGGCAGGACTCTTGGACATGTTTGTGGTGCTCACTATACCCTGCAATGTCATTGGAGGGAAGGCCATTGGGGTCTCCTGAGTAGTGGAAGCTATAACTATTTGTGGAAGTGGGAAATTGTTTGTGAAAGTGGACAATCCAGCCACATACACACATACATATTTTCACTTATTATGTGTATAGATAGATATTATAATATTATATTATGCAATGGTATTATAAATATATGCATGCATGTATGTAGTGTATATTATTATAATAAATGATTTATTCTTATGTTTACAGGTTTGTGTGAGCAGAGAAGGCACCGTGGCGGATTATGGCCTGTTGGCGCGAGAGGACCTTGAGGCCGACGAAGTCCTTTTCACTGTCCCACGGACAGTCCTCCTCTCTCAACACACAAGCCCCTTGGCCCCCCTCCTGCAGAAAGGTATACTGATAATAATAATAATAATAATAATAATAATAATAATAATAATAATAATATAAAAAACTTTATTTATATTCCACCCCATTTCCCATGGGGACTCAGGGTGGCTAACAACATAAAAAGGCAAACATTCAGTGCTGTCAAAATACATACATAAATTAATAAAACATTTAAAACAGCATTCAGTAATATAAATACTAATATAAAAACTATTATAAATTAAGTGGTATTTAACACAAGTAAAAATAGCGAATATAACAAAAACTACTCAAAAAACTCCTGGAGGGGATGTCAAGAAGTGGGAACATATACACATATGTGGTGGCAAGGTAAATATGTAATTAAATTTTGAGAAAAAAAAATTAGAGAAGATATTATAAAGATAAAATTGGAAAGTAGTCCTAGTATTGCTTTATTATCATTGTGCAACATTAAACAGTTGAAAAAATATGAAAAAGGTGCAATATCCAACCTATTAACTGTAGCAAGATTACTTATAGCAAGAAATTGGAAAAGGGAAATGAACATACAAATTGAAGAGTGGGATATGGAATTATGGAAATTGGCAATAAACAATAAGTTGACATGCAATTTAAAAGTTAAAAGAGGAATGTGTAAAAATGATTTTGACAAAGTTTGGGGGAAATGTATTGAAAAAGCATTAAAAAGAAGGACAGAGAATTCCCGCCAGAATAAGAAATGAAATTTTGGATAGAGAATATAAAAAGAAGTGGCTCAGGGAGAGAGGAGTGCTAAGGTGGACGGAAATACAGACAAGAGTGAAAATCATAGCAGATATTAAAATACTTTTATATTATGCACTCAAGAGACAAAATAAAGTAGACTTCGGTAAAAGTAAACATATTTGGTTTATTCGCAACCTTCAGCATACGCAGGTACATAACTTACTAGTCAGTTACAGATACGTTTGAGATAGTTTTTGTGCGCCATCACAGCAGCATCTCTCTTAGAATAAACAGGAGGCAAGTGTTTGCAAGTCTGCAATCTGAGCAGTCCCAAAGTCTAGAGACCTAAAATAAGGCCCTCAAAGTTGTTGTTGTTGTTGTTGTTGTTAGCTCCCATTGCCAAACACAGAGCTGTAGTGGAAAAGCAGCCCTTTGTAAGACCTGTTTAGTCTCCCAAAGTAGTAGTAGTTATTATTTTTAAAGCCGCTACGGACAGTTTCTTGGGTCTCGCGCTCCTATTTTTATTTATTTTTCAACCTCAGCTCCCCCCCCCTTTTTTTTTTTAACATGAGTGTTAACAAAATCCATGGATAATAACACAGCCCAACCAAATTTTTATTCTTTGATGTCTTCATTTTTAGGCCTGTTCCTAGGGTTTTTTGGGGTGCCAATTCAGAAAATTGTACTGGATAGACCACATCAACTCTAGATTATTAAATAGGTTTTCTGTGGGCAAGCGGATAGCGACTACTGGATGGTATATGTTCTGTATCAGAAACTAAAGTTGATGTGGTTTATCCAATGCAATTTTCTGAGTCAGCACCCTAAATAACCAAGGCGAATGTAAAGTTGACCAAAAACTTATTCATAACCCCCCCCCCCCCTTTTTTATTTTTTTTTACTACTGTTGAAGAATGGTTCCGTGGTCAAAGTGGTCCCTGGTCAAAAAAAGATTGGGAACCACTGGTCTAAAGTAGTCTGATGGTGTCTGTGTTAGTCTCAGAGTGAATCACATGGTCTGCAGCCCCTCCCACAACTTCTCAGGGAAAACATAAAGCCAGAAAAGAAAGCTGCATACCAGAACATACATACCATAAATAAGTAACAGGATTATAGATAAACAAATTACTAGAGGAAGCTTGAAGAAGGTTGTAATTGTTGTGGTTCAGTTTGATGATGAAGGGGGATTTGGGTTCATGCAGGCAATGCTGAAGAGAGAAATCTCGAAGGCTCTGATGCTGGAAATGTTGAAGGCTCTGGCTTGTCAGAGAGGCCGCAGGCTAACGAAACAGAAACTAATGATAAGGGTGACCTTTCCCAGGAGTTTGGACATCAACAAGTTCCAGGTGCTTCTGGCAGTGACTCAGAGGAGTCTTCCTTAGATAGAGATACGAGGTTAAGGTTAAAGGTTCATCATCCCCGACTTTCCCTTAGAATCGCTAACAAACGCATGAGAACTCAAGGACAGATAATTGCTTTTTTGGCTTCTAAACATGGGTAAATACGGGAGAGACAGGGAAAGATTTCAGACAAAGCAACGTTGATTTTTGGAAGCACATCTCCTGCCTTGTCTAAGGATTCTCATTTATGTTCATGCCTGGAATCTGTGTTTTGGATTTTACGCTGAGGTTCATGTTGCCTTGTTGCCTAGCCTGCTGTGTTGGAGTGTGTGTTAGGAGCACACGCAAACCAGTGCTGAGGTGCAATCGTAATTTCCAACACTGGCTGTGCTAAAGGCAGAGCAGCACAACGTCACCGGGGTTTTCTTTCTTTCCTCCGCCAGAACACGCCTCCCTAAACAGCCCCTCCGGCTGGGTCCCGCTCCTGCTCTCCCTGCTGCACGAATCCACCGCCCCCCATTCCCGCTGGGCACCTTACCTGTCCCTCTGGCCCGGCTTCAGCAGCCTGGACCTCCCCATGTTCTGGTAAGAGACACACTGCACTCTTTCCCCATTCATGCCCAGTCTCCTCTTACAAACCAGCTGCTGGCTTCTTAAAGGGAAAGAGCTGTTTTTATCCTCTTACCTTTCTTTCTTTCTGCCCAGGAGCCGGGAGGAGCAGAAGCAGCTGCTGCAAGGGACGGGGGTCCCGGAGGCGGTGGAGAAAGACCTGGCCAGCATCCAGGAGGAGTTCTCCTCGGTGGTCCTGCCCTTCATGAAGGCTCACCCAGATCTCTTCAACCCCAAAGTGCACAACCTGGAGCTCTACAAACGGCTGGTAGCCTTCGTCATGGCCTACAGGTGAGAGAGGAGGAGGAGGAGGGGGACCTACTTCTCGCTTAGGAGAAGTTGGGACCTACTTCTGTGTCCCTTTAAAAGGAAAGCCTAGGGCAGGCATAGGCCAAATTCGGCTCTCCCTCCAGATGTTTTGGACTTCAATTCCCACAATTCCTTTTTTAAAGTCTATAAAGGTTTTTATTTTTTAAAAGTTTTTATTGTGCTTTTATCTATAATTACAGTGAAAGCAAGGAAAACAATTGTGTAGAAATAGTAGGGGGAAAGTAGAGAACAAAAAGAAAAAAGAAAATAAAAATAAAAAAGAAGCAAAAAGTATAAAGGTTTTTATTTATTTATTTATTTATTTATTACGTGCATTTATACCCCGCCCTTCTCCCCGAGGGGACTCAGAGCGGCTTACATTCTGCCACGAGGGCCAGCAACAAATATACTATAAAAACAAAACAATTAAAACATGATAAAAACATGATAAAAAATTAAAACGCTGCAAAGCAGCGATATTGCACCATCCTCAGTCATTCACTACTGCTACAATTACAGATTTGCGACCCGATTACAACAGCCAATGAGCTTATTTGCTGAATGCCTGGGCACAGAGCCAGGTTTTTAGTTTTCTTCTAAATCCCAGGAGGGATGGGGTTTGCCGGATATATTATTACATTTATATCCCACCCTTCTCACCCCAAAGGGGACTCAGAACGGCTTACAAATAATATGTACATACAATGTACATATGTACAATATGTCATAGTACCAGCACAGCAAAACACCTACACTACACATCAACATACTGTACCACACCGCAACACTACCAGCAACACCACATGCAACATACAACATACAATTAATGCTACTAAATTGTATTATTATTAGCACCACACTGCATCACATTACAACAATATCATAAACATCATAGGTAAAGGTAAAGGTTTCCTCTGACATTAAGTCCAGTCGTGACCGACTCTAGGGGTTGGTGTTCATCTCAATTTCTAAGCCAAAGAGCCGGCGTTGTCCGTAGACACCTACAAGGTCATGTGGCCACTGGCATGACTGCATGGAGCGCCGTTACCTTCCCACCTGAGCGGTACCTATTGATCTGCTCACATTGGCATGTTTTCGAACTGCTAGGTTGGCAGGAGCTGGGGCTAACAGCGGGCGCTCATTCCGCTCCCAGGATTTGAACCTGGGACCTTTTGGTCTGCAAGTTCAGCAGCTCAGCGCTTTAACACACTGTGCCACCAGGGGCCCCCCATAAACATCATATTCACATACAATATATGATATTATTATATATTATTGTATCTTATTTATTATTTTATTGTATATTATTATTATCTATATATATAAAAGAGTGATGGCATCACGGCAGCGGACAAAACAACAAAAGTAAACACCCCACAACCTCCAAAATTGACAGCACAACCCCTCATCCATGCCTCTAGGCTGATACAACAAAAATAAAATAAAAATAAAATCCTAATTAGAGGAAGAGGAATAATTGCTTTTATCCAATTGCTGCCAGTTAGAAAGCTAAGCTCCTCCAACTTGGTCTCCTAGCAACCCAATAAAAACAATAAAAAACATTAAAAAATTAATACAATAAAATACTATAATAACAGAAAATAACTAAAAATAATACAAGAAAATAATAAAATATAATATATAAAAATATAACTTACAATAAAATTAATAAAAAATGCAAATAAAGTCAAATAAAAATTACACAACATTTTTAAACCAATACCACCACCACTTTGCCACAGCAATGCGTGGCCGGGCACAGCTAGTATTTTATCATTGAAGATTTAATGCATGTGGGTACACAAATGTATTTCATTCACGCTTCTCTTTTCCCTTTGTTCTCTTCTGGTGCCCCCCCCCCCCCCCAATCAGCATTTGACAACAGCAATGCAACAATAATAAAGCTAATAATAAATCTTTATTTGTATCCTGCCATCTCCCCGAAGGGACTCGGGCAGCTTACAGAAAGCACTCGTGTAGCAATATACAAATACAATATACAAAAAGGTATACGTTAACACTAAAATTATCTCAATTTACTAAAAACAGCGATAAAACCTCTAATAATTTCAAAGGTACTATAAAACCCAGCAGGATGCGAAAATAGCAAATGTATACAATATCAGTCCCATAAAGTGTAGAAGTAGAGCAAATTTCGTAAGTCCTCGAATATAGTGATTAAGGCCATAATAATTAGACATGGTCAGAGGCTTATTTAAAACATCATGTTTTCAGGTGTTTCTGGAAAACGAAGTCACTAAATTGGGAGGGGAGAATATAACCAAATATGACTATTGTATAGATCAGGGGTCCTCAAACTTTTTAAGCCGAGGGCCGGTCCACAATCCTTCAGACTGTTGAGGGGCCGGATTATCATTTGAAAAAAAAATACAAACAATTTCCAATGCACACTGCACATGTCTTATTTGTAGTGCAAAAACAACAACAACAACAACAACAACGAAAGAACAATACAATATTTAAAAATAAAAATAATTTTAACCAACATACATTTATCAGGATTTCAATGGGAAGTGTGCTCTTGCTTCTGGCCAATGAGATAGTCAAGTTAATTAGGATTATTGTTGTTGTTGTTGTTGTTGTGTGCCTTCAAGTCATTTCAGACTTTGGGCGAGCCTAAGTCTAAAATGTATTTATTTATTATTTATTTATTTACTGCATTTATTTACTACATTTGTATCACACCCTTCTCACCCCAAAGGGGACTCAGAGTGGCTTACAAATTATATGTACATACAATATATTATATTATTAGCATAGCACAATATTAGCATTATATATTACTATATTGAACTATACCACTATACTGTAATATTATTAGTAATATTATAATGTGTTGTCGAAGGCTTTCATGGCCGGGATCACAGGGTTGTTGTATGTCTTTCGGGCTGTGTGGCCATGTTCCAGAAGCATTCTCTCCTGACGTTTCGCCCACATCTATGGCAGGCAACCTCTGAGGATGCCTGCCATAGATGTGGGCGAAACGTCAGGAGAGAATGCTTCTGGAACATGGCCACACAGCCCGAAAGACATACAACAACCCAGTAATATTATATGTAATATAGAATATATAATTAATATTATTATATGGTATTATTATTATTAGTGTTATATTGTATTACATTATAATATTATTATCAATATTATATGTATATACAATACATTATATTATAAAACTGAGGGCGGGGGCCAGGTAAATGACCTCGGAGGGCCGCATCCGGCCCCCGGGCCTTACCCTGTTTCCCCTAAAATAAGACATCCCCAGAAAATAAGACCTAGTGGAGGTTTTGCTGAATTGCTAAATATAAGGCCTCCCCCGAAAGTAAGACCTGGCAAAGTTTTTGTTTGGAAGCATGCAGGATCGGTAAATGTACATACCATAGATTGTTGTACATGGAAATAAAGGTAGTAACAAGAAATAATAATAATAATAATAATAATAATAATAATAATAATAATATTATAATAACTTTATTCTTGTATCCCATCTCCATGTCCCGGAAGGGACTCAGGGCAGCTTACACAGGGATAAGCAAAACAACAACATAAATTTACATCCGAACAAATTTAAAACAGTAATTTAAAAACAGTATAGTAATAAAATATAATATAGAAATTCTCGAAAGGATTCACAGTTTGGTTATGCTGGTTTGTGATGACAACTTCTGTACAGTAGATAATAAATTTTCATTTTTTAAAAATTCAACCATAATTGTGAATTCTTCTTTGTGGAAAAATAAGACATCCCCTGAAAATAAGACCTAGCACCTCTTTGGGAGCAAAAATTAGTATAAGACACTGTCTTATTTTCGGGGAAACAGGGTAGTTTGGGGACCCCTGGTATAGATGTTAAGTATTGTATTGGTTTGTGCATATAGATTTGTTCCACATGCCTTATTCTGGTATGTGTATGTATATATGTATATATGTGTGTTTTCTTCCAACTAGTTTCCAGGAGCTTTTGGATGAGGAAGAGGAAGAGGAAGGCAAGCCCAGCCCTCTCGTGATGGTGCCCCTGGCAGACCTCCTCAACCACGTGGCCAACCACAACGCCAACCTGGAATTCTCCCCGGTGAGCCTTCTTTGATGGGTGGACTTGTTACAAGGCCTTTCGTGCAAGCATGGGCCAACCGGCTGTTAGGAATTGTGAGAGTTGAAGTCCAAAACATCTGGAGGGCTAAAGTTTCCCAGGCCTGCTTTAGTGAGTTGATCTTTGACCAATTGATGGAAAGCAAAGGGTTCTGAAGGCAGTGCCTGCTGTGTCTTGGTCATGAATACTTTTTTCAATGGGACATAATGCATCAAGACACCTTCAGATAAAGAAGTCGGCACACTAGACTCCAGTACTGTTTTCATAGTAGCTATATTGATTACACTGGCAAAAGGGAAACATATTTATTTATTTCCATCATTTCTATGCCGCCCTTCTCACCCGAAGGGACTCAGGGCGGCTCACAATCTGGCAAATTCAATGCCGGTATACAGTACAAAAATAAAACATAGCAATTAAACAATCAATTTAAATGTGTTGTCGAAGGCTTTCATGGCCGGGATCACAGGGTTGTATACAACAACCCCAATCAATTTAAAACAATCCAATAAATACATTTAAAACAGTATAATAAAATACTTAATCAATTCGTCCACATAAACCTTGCACGTATACTCAGTATACTCAGTATACATTGCACGTATACTCAGTATACATTTTTTTAAAAATATATATTTTTATTGAAGTTTTATCTTATAAGGTAGAGTAAATTAACATTGAAAGAGTGAGAACATTTGATTGTATAGAAAGTGGGGAAACTGAGATTTAAAAAGGATCAAAAAGGGAGAGAGAGAAAACCAAAAACAAAGCTAAAATGTCCATATTTATACTCAGTATACATTCATTCACTCACATTCATACTCACCGTCCTTCATTCAGTCCATCTTGGAAGGAGGTGGGTGTGAGGACTCTGCATTCCTCACAGATCTGCCACACTTTTCCAAAAGGAAAGGTCTTCTTATGTAGCAATTTTTTCTGCTGTTGTTCTTGCTTGTTTGACAATTTGTCAATTCAGCTAAGACTTGCTGAAGCTCCATCGATTGCACAGATGATGTTTAGCTTCCTTAACGCAAGGAACCATTGTTTCCGACTTCCTTAACTTAAGAATCATTGTCTCTGACCATGTAAACATGTTCTGTTTACACCAAAAGTTCCCCAGTCAGTTCTGTCAGCAGTTCAGTAGTTCAGTTCAGTAGTTCAGCAGTTCAGAAACGTCAGGAGAGAATGCTTCTGGAACATGGCCACACAGCCCGAAAGACATACAACAACCCTGTGATCCCGGCCATGAAAGCCGTCGACAACAGTTCAGTAGTTTTCCTTCATCAGCATTTTTCAAGTCAGAAGTTTGTTTATTTATTTACCGTATTTATATTCCCAAAGGGGACTCAGGGCAGATCTCAATGTATACATACATGGCAAACATTCAATGCCATATGAACAGACATAGACTCAGAGGCAATTTAACATTCTCCAGCTTCCAGCTTCATGAGGGTATGCTCGATTCCGGCCACAGGGGGAGCTGCTGCTTCATCATCCACTGTGACACCAAGTCCTTGATGGATACTTCCTCATTCCAAACACTGCTGGACAATTTTATGGTGTCGTAAATTAGTTAAATTAGCCTCTCTGTATAAACGGTACTTCAATTTCCTACTTAATAGATGCAACTATCTTTTGCGTTGCTTAGGTCAACATTGAGCAGGGCTATTTTAATGGCTGGGTGCTCAATCCGACATGGGCTGGCTTCGAACTCATGACGTCTCGGTCGCCATTGCCTATATCTCAGGCCCGCCTTGTGGGAACTAGGGAGAGGGCCTTTTCTGCTGTGGCCCCCCGTTTGTGGAACTCACTGCCCATTGAAATTAGGCAAGCCCCCACTCTTTTAGCCTTCAGGAAAGATTTAAAAACATGGCTCTTCCGGTGTGCTTTTGGAGAGTAACTGTTCCTTTGCTACTCCCCCCAACATTTATCCTCTGGACTGTTTCACTATCTGACGTCCCTGTCCCCCGAGGTTTTTATTCTGATCCCTTTCTCACCCCGAGTTTAAATTTAGTGTTCATGCGGCCCGCCCTTGTTATATTGCTTTCTTGATCTTATGTTGTACTGCACATTTTTATTTATTGCATTATTTAATTGTATTATGATATGATTTTTATTTATTTTTTATTTTTATATATTTTGTTATATTGTATTGTTCTGGGCATGACCCCATGTAAGCCGCCCCGAGTCCCCGTTGGGGAGATCGTGGCGGGGTATAAATAAAGTTTTATTATTGACACAACGACGTTGTATGGCACAGCAAACAAGATAGATATGCTGGATTTCGTTTCACAAAATCACAAGTCGAACACTTCCCAAGTGTCTAGGACTGTGTGATGTATTTTCGGATGATGCGTGCAGATCCCAGCAGGGTGGCCTTTTGCAGTTGGCAGATCGTAATTTTGTCAATGTCTATTGTTTCCAAATGCCGGCTGAGATCTTTTGGCACGGCACCCAGTGTGCCCATCACCACCGGGACCACCTGCACTGGTTTCCACCAGAGTCTTTGAAGTTCAATCTTGAGGTCCTGATAGCGGCTGATTTTTTCTTGTTGTTTTTCATCAATGCGACTGTCACCTGGGATGGCAACATCAATGATCCAAACCTTGTTCTTTTCCACAACTGTGATGTCTGGTGTGTTGTGTTCCAGAACTTTGTCAGTCTGGATTCGGAAGTCCCACAGTATCTTTGCATGTTCATTCTCCAATACTTTTGCAGTTTGTGATCCCACCAGTTCTTTGCTGCTGGGAGGTGGTACTTGAGGCATAAGTTCCAATGAATCCTTTGGGCCACACAGTTGTGCCTCTGTTTGTAGTCTGTCTGTGCAATTTTCTTACAGCAGCTGAGGATATGATCAATGGTTTCGTCAGCTTCCTTGCACAGTCTGCATTTTGGGTCATCAGCTGATTTTTCCATCTTGGCCTTAATGGCCTTTGTCCTGATGGCTTGCTCCATTATTATTATTATTATTATTAATAATTGCCTTTGTCCTGATGTCTTGCTCCTGGGCTGCAAGGATCAGGCCTTCTGTCTCCTTCTTCAGGGTCCCATTCGTGAGCCAGAGCCAGGTCTTTTTATTATTATTATTATTATTATTATTATTATTATTATTTCTTCTGATGTCTTGCTCCTGGGCTGCAAGGATCAGGCCTTCTGTCTCCTTCTTCAGGGTCCCATTCGTGAGCCAGAGCCAGGTCTTCTCCTTATCAGCTTTTCCTTCAGTTTTGTCAAGGAACTTTCCATGCAGTGTTTTGTTGTGCCAGCTGTCAGCTCTAGTTTGTAGTGCAGTTATTATTATTATTATTATTATTATTGTGCTTTATTGCAGCTGGTTACTACCCAGCTGCGTCACAGCCCAGCCCTAATCCAGTCTTCCTCCTCCACAATGCCATTTTTCCAGGTTCCAAATTTCTTAGGATGGTGTCTTCAACCTTGGCAGGCCTTAATAGGCCATTAATAGGCCCCTCCTACCAGTAACATGCTTTGTGTGTGTGTGTGTGTGTGTGTTTGTGTATGTGTGTGTATATATATATATATATATATATGTGTGTGTGTGTGTGTGTGTGTGTGTGTATGCACATGCACGCACACGCACACACATGAATATATATAATATTAATATTAATAATAATATTATGTTGTAATACAATGTAATAATTATAATTCACTATTATATTTGTATATTTATATTACATGCAATATTACTAATGATATTGCAATATAGTTGTATAATATAATATATTGTATGTATATATACTTGTAAACCGCCCTGAGTCCCCTTTGGGGTGAGAAGGGCGGGATATAAATGTCACAAATAAATAAATAATTGTTGAAACCCCGATCGTACAATTTCATTCAATCCAACCATCGCATCTTCCTTTTGTCAGGACTTGCTTTCCTGTCTTTTTTTGTAGGAGCATCTGCAGATGGTGGCCACCCGGACCATCCCGAAAGGCCAGGAGGTCTTCAACACCTACGGAAAGCTGTCCAACTGGCAGCTCCTCCACATGTACGGCTTTGCCGAGCCGTATCCGGGCAACACGAATGACGCGGCCGACATCCCGATGCTGACGCTCCTCCAAGCCGCGCTGGAAGGCAAGCGGCTCCTGAGAAGAGAGTAGCACCCGCCTGGCTTTTCCTGGGCTGGACATCGCTGAAGCATTCCCTTGGTTTTGCATCCGTTTAGGTGCAAAGACGGAAGAAGAGCGGAAGCTGACCTTGGAGCAGTGGGCCTACCTCTGCGGCTTGGAGATGGTGGGCGAGGAAGGGGCCTTTGTGATTGGCTGGGAGGGCGTCCTGACCGAGGAAGAGCTCTACGTCTCCCTGAAGGTGGGTGAGTGGCCCAGAAGGGTTGGGGGCTCCACGAGGCCATTTCCCCCTTTGCGGCTGTGTAAAGGTTTCATCACGCAATAGTCGCACCTCTACCGGCCCTTCCACCCAGCCCTATATCCCAGAATATCAAGGCAGAAAATCCCACAATATCTGCTTTGAACTGGGTTATCTGAGTCCACACTGCCATATACAGTAGAGTCTCACTTATCCAACACTCGCTTATCCAACATTCTGGATTATCCAACGCATTTTTGTAGTCAATGTTTTCAATATATCGTGATATTTTGGTGCTAAATTCGTAAATACAGTAATTACTATATAGTATTACTGCGTATTGAACTACTTTTTCTGTCAAATTTGTTGTATAACATGATGTTCCGGTGCTTCATTTGTAAAATCATAACCTAATTTGATGTTTAATAGGCTTTTCCTTAATCTCTCCTTATTATCCAACATATTTGCTTATCCAACGTTCAGCCGGCCCGTTTACGTTGGATAAGTGAGACTCTACTGTATTCCAATTCAAACCAGTTCACCAGGTTTTGTAAACTGCTTTAAGGCCTGGGAGGAAGGAGGGAAGAGCAGCGCTCCAGAGATCTCAGTTTTATAATTTTTTAAAGGAAAGAAAGATGGAAGGGGAATCGGCAGGTTCAAAAAACAAATACAGTAGAGTCTCACTAATCCAAGCTAAACGGGCCGGCAGAAGCTTGGATAAGTGAATATCTTGGATTATAAGGACTGATCAAGGAAAAGCCTATTAAACATCAAATTAGGTTATGATTTTACAAATTAAGCACCAAAACTTCATGTTATACAACAAATTTGACAGAAAAAGCAGTTCAATACGCAGTAATGTTATGTTGTAATTACTGTATTTACGAATTTAGCACCAAAATATCACGATATATTGGAAACATTGACTACAAAAATGGCTTGGATTATCCAGAGGCTTGGACAAGCGAGGCTTGGATAAGTGAGACTCTACTGTACAGAAATAGGGCTATTGATCAGCCCTCTTCCTCCTCTTCCCTTTCAAGAAATAAGGTGTTTTATTTATTTAAAAAACAAACTCGGAAACAAGAGAATCAAAGGCAGATTTTTTTCCTCACGTAATAGTCGCACCATCCATTTTGATTGGGGGGGGAAAGGGTGTGTTATGTGACTGTTACACTATGTAACAAAGTTTGAAAAAAATACTCTGATCCTGGTTTGAAAGTCTTACGATTTTCTGTGTTAGGGAAAATGCCCAAAAATTGCAGAGCATCCAAAATATGCAAAAAAATAATAATCCCAGAATTATAGTTGAGCATTCAGCTCACAGCAAGCAGAGCATGAAGTACAGTAGAGTCTCACTTATCCAACATAAATGGGCCGGCAGAATGTTGGATAAGTGAATATGTTGGATAATAAGAAGAGATTAAGAAAAAGCCTATTATACATCAAAATAGGTTATGATTTTACAAATTAAGCACCTAAACATCATGTTATACAACAAATTAGACAGGAAAAGTAGTTCATTACACATTAATGCTATGTAGTAATTACTGTATTTACAAATTTAGCACCAAAATATCATGATATATTGAAAACATTGACTACAAAAATGCGTTGGATAATCCAGAACGTTGGATAAGTGAGACTCTACTGTACCATGTGGCTGTAAAGAATTTAGAGTTTAGGGTTGAATTCCAACAAAAGTAGTTCTACTCCAGAAATTTCTTTTTTTGTGGCTGCCACAAACTATGATGATTTGGTTGAGACTCAATGAGAGATTGATTGAAAAACTAATGCAAAATGTGCTGCAGAATGTCCCTCCCGCAGAAACTTTTCCCCATGTTTTTTATGATGGAACCAATTAGGAAATGACATTTTTATCCAATTATATTGGACTACTGCCGATTTCTGAGCCTGAATATATTGCATAAGATTTCCCTAGCCTAAAATGATACATTTTAATATATTGGGTTTATGGTTCCCGTCCCCTTGATCTGGTCATGTAAGTGTGATTTATTGTTATAATTGTACTATTTTACCTTGTTTAATAATGTGTGTTAGGTCGTTATGTAATGTTGTGTTGCTTTTATGACTGTAAACCGCCCTGAGTCCCATCCGGGAGATAGGGCGGTATATAAATAAAGTTTTTATTATTATTATTATCAACACAACAACGTTGTATGGCACAGCAAACAAGATAGATATGCTGGATTTCGTTTCGCAAAACCACAAGTCGAACACTTCCCAAGTGTCTAGGACTGTGTGATGTATTTTCTGATGATGTGTGCAGATCCCAGTAGGGTGGCCTTTTGCAGTTGGCAGATGGTGATTTTGTCAATGTCTATTGTTTCCAAATGCCGGCTGAGATCTTTTGGCACGGCACCCAGTGTGCCCATCACCACTGGGACCACCTGCACTGGTTTCTGCCAGAGTCTTTGAAGTTCAATCTTGAGGTCCTGATAGCGGCTGAGTTTTTCCTGTTGTTTTTCATCTATTATTATATTATTATTATTATTATCATCATCATCATCATCATCATCCAAGGAACAAAACCCGTGTTACATAATGAAACGTGTTCCTTCTGCTTTTGTGCCTTGAGGTGCTGACCATGTCTGCGGAGGAGTTCAGGGCGCTGAAGGAGTCGGGGGCGGAGCCCTGCGAGGGGGCGGGGGCCTCGCTGCTCCCCAAGGCGGCCCTCCCGGCCCTGGCGCCCCCCTGGAAGCGGCTCCTCTCCAATGCTGCCCTCCTGACCCTGGAGGCCTACGGTTCAGACCTGAAGGCGGAGGAGGAGGTGCTGCAGCAGGCCCAGGCCTATGCCCAGCTCAGCCCCTGGGAGCGCCACGCCCTCCAGGTGCGCTACGGGAAGAAGAAGATCCTGCACCAGCTGCTGCAGCTGCTGAGCGGGTGACACAGAATAACACCATGGCTGCCGCCCCGCCATTTATCCCTGTGGGTGCTCGTTTGTTCTGCAGGTGCGCCTTGGGGTGCTTCCGGGTCAAGGGACCCTTCCCGGCTGCGCTGCAGCTGCTGCCTACCACTCTTAAGGTATTTCCAATGGAAATTCTCCAGACACACTTTTTCTGTGAAATATTTTGCTTTGAGGTTGAGCAAAATGCTTGTTAAAGCAAGCGTGTACAGGCAATTCTCCTTCATGGAGTCTGTGAAATATGCACATATGGGGGTTTTCTGCGCATGCGCAGCTTTTTGGAACCTAGAGTTCTTAAAAGGAAACATTTTGGCAGAAGCCCTTCCCACGCTCCCCATGTACTATATATGTGGGGTGGGGGGGGTAAGCCTTAGGTTTTTTTTCTGCCACGACAGCAACATCTGGGAACCACCTCTAGTGCAGTAGAGTCTCACTTATCCAATATAAATACTAATATAAAAACTATTATAAATTAAGTGGTATTTAACACAAGTAAAAATAGCTAATACAGTAGTCTCACTTATCCAAGCTAAACGGGCTGGCAGAAGCTTGGATAAGCAAATATCTTGGATAAAAAGGAGGGATTAAGGAAAAGCCTATTAAACATCAAATTAGGTTATGATTTTACAAATTAAGCACCAAAACATCATGTTATACAACAAATTTGACAGAAAAAGTAGTTCAATACGCAGTAATGTTATGTTGTAATTACTGTATTTATGAATTTAGCACCAAAATATCACGATATATTGAAACATTGACTACAAAAATGGCTTGGATTATCCAGAGGCTTGGATAAGCGAGGCTTGGATAAGTGAGACTCTACTGTATGTGGGGTGGGGTGGTGGTGGTGGTGGGGGGGTAAGCCTTAGTGTTTTTTTTCTGCCACGACAGCAGCATCTGGGAACCACCTCTAGTAGCTTATTTTCATTTCTTTTTTAAAATATTTTTTATTCAGTTTTCCTAAGTGTGAAACATACGGTAGTTAAAAAGGAAACAACTTTAAGGTAGGGTAGAGTCCAGTGTGGAAAGGGGGTGTAGAGGAGAGGGAAGGGGATGGAATTTTTTTTGGGGGGGGGGGAAGTACCTGGATAACGGGATATGGGACGGAAAGTGCAAGGCAGGGAAAATAAGCTAAAGAATATAGGGTAAAAGTCTATTTTGGTCTTCCGTTCTTTAAAGAATAAAAACGTGAAGAGTCAAGTCTTACTAGTCATATTTACTAGACTCCTCAAACTTTCATTTCACAGATATTCCTGTTTAAATCTAAACCTTTGCTTTCTTCTTATAGTCTTTGTATCTCTTCCAATCTATCATTTTTAATGGTTTTCCTCCGTTTTCCCTCAGCAAAAAAGTTAAGTTTATCCATATCATACATTTCGTCTAGTTTTTCTAACCAGAGTTCTTTCTGCAAAAGAAGGGGATTATGGTGTCATATTAACATCGATCCACTACTTGTATTCTCATCTTGTACTAATGTAGTGAATGAGAATGCAAGTAGTGGATACCTTAAGTAAAGTATTCATTGCAATGGGGGTATTTTTAACATTCTAAAAAGTGTTTTATCAATATAAAAATGTATCCGGTAAACACAGGCATCACATACTAATTTGCACCTTTTGACACACCAATTCTCACACATTTCTCGCATCTCCAGAGTCACCAAAGGCTTGGAAAATGGGAGTGAAATGTAAAAAGGAAAGTATGGTATATAATATGTAAGTACTATGTTGGTAATGTAATATTTTATATAAACACCTTTTAGTGGCACTTGTTATACAAGCTGTAAAAGAAGGGGATTATGGTGTCGTATTAACATCAATCCACTACTTGTATTCTCATCTTGTACTAATGTATTGAATGAGAATACAAGTAGTGGATACCTTAAGTATTCATTGCAATATATACTACTAGTAAACGTAAGAGATTCCATAGGAACGGGGCTATGATCTACCACTGTTTCTAGTCAAATCCAGTTTAGATTGATGTTAATACGACACCATAATCCCCTTCTTTTGCAGCTTGTATAACAAGTGCCACTAAAAGGTGTTTATATAAAATATTACATTACCAACATAGTACTTACATATTATATACCATACTTTCCTTTTTACATTTCACTCTCATTTTCCAAGCCTTTGGTGACTCTGGAGATGCGAGAAATGTGTGAGAATTGGTGTGTCAAAAGATGTAAATTAGTATGTGATGCATGTGTTTACCTGATACATTTTTATATTGATAAAACACTTTTTAGAATGTTAAAAATACACCCATTGTATTCCAAATCAAAATGTACATTTTTCCTCCCACGTTGTCACCTATGAAGGAGAAGATGGAATGAAAAAAATTTTAAAGTTTCAGTAGTGGCCTCCATGAGCAATGTTGTACCGTTATCACTGGCAGCATTCAAAAATTGCAAAATCTTCAATATGGTCCTCCTTTAAACTTCATGAACAATGTTGGACAGTATCATTGGTGGCATGGAATAAAGTGCGTTTCTTACAGGAAACAACTTTTTAAAGAGAAGCCAGGGACATAGGCTGCTTGTCATGACTTTAATGTTTTTAACTACAGAATGCATACATACAAGAAGTGGGAGAAACTAAAAGCCCAAGAGAGAACTAGAAAGGCTACAAAATACAACACACGGACCAATACATTTACAAAACATTCAAAATCCTTACAAAATGGGCTGTATTGGTCCTTTTTTTGTTCTTCTTCTGTTTTTTTGTACAAACTCAAAAGCTCTGTGGCCACAGGGAGCAGTTCATAGTCCCGCACCCTCCCCGCCTGCCCCAAAATGTACATATACAAGGGTCACCAAAGAAAACGACTTGCTCTCGAGGAGGAGGCGGAGGAAAGCCCAAGCCCAGCACCAGCCTCCATGGCAACGCCTTCCTTCCCTTTCCCCCCCTTTGGACAAACTTGTGATTGAGAGCGGTCCCGTCGTCCCACCCGCAAGAAAAATAAGTTACATAATATTTAAACTGGCTTTGCCGCACTCTTTGGGAGCCTGGGGTGGGACGACACGCACTTGTTTGGCTTCCTCCCTCGCTCCCCCCCCCCCCAATTTGCACAAACCCCAAAAGTCCAGACAGAGCCATCCCGCCCCCCTGGTTTGGTGTATTTACAAAGAGTTCAAAATTATATTCACAGCATCTTCTGCGTTTTTTGGCCGAGAGTCAGAACGTCGCTTGAAACTTTGGAAACGGGGCCGCCAACGCAGAAAGAGAAGGGTTCGCTCGCGGCGCAAAGGCCGGACCCTCGGTCAACGGAGGAGGAGGCTCGTCGCAGGCCTTCCCTCTTCTCTTGGCCGGAAGCAAGGAGTTAAGGAAGGGGTGGGTGGATGGATGGAGGGAGGGAGGGAGGCTTTGGGCGGACTTCCCAGTCAGACGGCGGGCCCTAACTGGCCCCCGTGCCTTCCATGACCTGCTGCGCCTGCTTCTGCCCCATGCAGCACTGGGCCACCGACTGGAACAGCCTGGCAAACAAACAACAAATAGGGGGAGGATTTATTTATTTCGTGTCAAAAGCATTGTACAACAAATACATTTCAAATAATGAAAATAATAATAATAATAAAAAAGAAATCACAAGCAACTAATAATAATAATAATACAGTAGAGTCTCACTAATCCAAGCTAAACGGGTCGGCAGAAGCTTGGATAAGCGAATATCTTGGATTATAAGGACTGATCAAGGAAAAGCCTATTAAACATCAAATTAGGTTATGATTTTACAAATTAAGCATCAAAGCATCATGTTATACAACAAATTTGACAGAAAAAGTAGTTCAATGCGCAGTAATGTTATGTTGTAATTACTGTATTTACGAATTTAGCACCAAAATATCACGATATATTGGAAACATTGACTACAAAAATGGCTTGGATTATCCAGAGGCTTGGATAAGTGAGGCTTGGATTAGTGAGACTC
The DNA here is from genome assembly GCF_035594765.1 of Anolis carolinensis. Lineage (NCBI taxonomy): Eukaryota > Metazoa > Chordata > Lepidosauria > Squamata > Anolidae > Anolis > Anolis carolinensis. Next base: position 28,176,101 of record NW_026943820.1, on the reverse strand, counting down.
TACTGTAATAATAAAACTTTATTTATACCCCGCCACCATCTCCCCAACGGGGACTCGGGGCGGTTTACATGGGGCCATGCCCAGAACAATACAATATAGCAAAATATAAAACAACATATCATAATACAATGACAACAATACAAAATAATCATGTACAGTACAACACAAAATCAAAAAAGCAATATAACAGGGCGGGCCACATGAACACTCAGTTAAAACTTGGGGTGAGAAAAAGATAAGAATAAAACCACGGGGAGCAGAGACATAAGATAGCAAACAGTCTGGAGGATAGATGATGGGGGGAGTAACAAAAAAGTTACTAAATAGTTTTGGACCAAAAGCGGGCAACAGCAACCGCATTGTCTGTAGCTTTAAACAACTCCTCCTCCGTACATGAGGCAGGGCATTGTGGGCAAGCAGACATGTGCTGAGTTGTTTGTTCAGCTCCACAGTCACACAAGGTGGAGGATTCCTCCAGGTAGGGCCACCTCGCCAAGTTGTCTTTAGATCTGCCCACTCCGCTTCTAAGTTGTCTTTAGATCTGCCCACTCCGCTTCTAAGTTGTCTTTAGATCTGCCCACTCCACTTCTGAGTCTGTTCAGGGACTTCCAAGTGGCCCATTCTTGGTTTGCCCCAGGAGGAAGGAAGACCCTCGTGGGGGGCCATCCAGTTAGAATTGCCAGGTTTAGCTGCCCAGAGGGACACCCTTGCTGTTGCTGGAGGGACATCAAGAGGAGTGGAAATCATGAAGCCCTTCCTTGATTTGAGTCTGGTGGGAGGAGGCTGATACCGTGTTTCCCCGAAAATAAGACAGTGTCTTATATTATTTTTTGCTCCCAAAGATGTGCTAGGTCTTATTTTCAGGGGATGTCTTATTTTTCCATGAAGAAGAATTCACATTTATTGTTGAACAAAAAAAATGAACATTTATTATATACTGTATTTATTTATTTATATTTATTTGCTACATTTATATGCCGCCCTTCTCACCCCGAAGGGGACTCAGAGCGGCTTACAAATTAAATTTACATACAATATTATATTAGTATAGTACAATACTGGTAACAAATTACTATATTGTACTGTATCAACATATTGTAATATTATTAGTAATATTACATGTAAAATATGATATATAATTAATATTATATTGTATTATTAGTATTATATCATATTACAATATAATATTATGAATATTATATGTATATACAATATGTTATAATTATTACATATTATTGTAAATTATATTGTATGTACAGTAGAGTCTCACTTATCCAACATAAACGGGCCAGCAGAATGTTGGATAAGCAAATATGTTGGATAATGAGGAGGCATTAAGGAAAAGCCTATTAAACATAAATTAGGTTATGATTTTACAAAATGAAGCATCAAAACATCATGTTAGACAACAATTTGGCAGAAAAAGTAGTTCAATATGTAGTAATTCTATGTAGTAATTATTGTATTTATAAATTTAGCACCAAAATATCACGATATATTGAAAATATTGACTACAAAAATGTGTTGGATAATGCAGAACGTTGGATAAGCGAGTGTTGGATAAGTGAGACTCTACTGTATATATAATTATATGTGTATATATATATATATATATATATATGTATGTATGTATATTGTATATATATATACTGTACAGTAGTTTTCATCACAAACCAACATAACCAAACCAGACAAACTGTGACTCCTGTCAAGAATTTCTTATTATTACCATTATTTCCATGTATAACTCGTATGTACATTTACCAATCCTACATGCTCTGGTGTTGTGTTCGGTGGGCATGCTTCCAAACAAAAACTTTGCTAGGTCTTACTTTCGGGGGAGGCCTTATATTTAGCAATTAAGCAAAACTTCTACTAGGTCTTATTTTTTGGGGATGTCTTATTTTCGGGGAAACAGGGTAGCCATGCAGTGGGTGGCTTTCACAATGTTTGACCTTATTTCTCTCACCGTTAGCAGCAACTTCAGGAGGGGCAATGCCAGCTAACTTGTAGGGGGAGGATGAGAAAAAGCATGGGCCAGCTTCAGCCCTTCTTCCTGGCATTTTGGACTTCAACTTCCACCAGTCCTAACAGCCTACCGGCTGTTAGGACTGGTGGAAGTTGAAGTCCAAAATGCCAGGAAGAAGGGCTGAAGCTGGCCCATGCTTGCAGCCTTTCCTCCGAGATTTCTCCATTTACACACGACCAAAGCCTGGGAAAAAAAATATCTACAAACTCACTTTTCAATCTCCGGTGCGCAGTGGACGAACTCGTGGTTCCAGAACTTGAAGGCCGGGTTTTTAATCAGCTCGATAAAGGTGATGAGGAGGCCCCACGGGTGAGGCCTGTTCACAATCAGGCGCTCCAACAGGACCCTGGGAAAAAGAAACACAGATAGGGAAATTTCCCAAACTCAAAAGGCAGGATTGAGCCCAAGTACGGGGAATGTAGGGCACTCAAGAGCAAGGCTTTTTCTCCGTCGTGGTCTCTGTGAAATCACACATATGGTATTTCCCTGCGCCTGCGCAGTCAGTTCGGAATCTTCTAGAGCTCTAAGATACATTTTGGCGGAAGCCCCGCCCACTCCCCATGAAGGTATATAGCCAGTGGGAGGGGCTACCGCCTTACAGGTAAGCAACCTTTACTTATCTATATATATAAAAGGGTGATGGCATCACGGCGACCCACAAAGCAACAAAACTACAGGCCCCCCAACCTCGAAATTTGACAACACAACCCATCATCCACGCCTCTAGGTGGATACAACAAAAAGAAAAGAAAAATAAAGTCCTAATTAGAGGGAGAGGAATAATTGCTTTTATCCAATTGCTGCCAGTTAGAAGGCTAAGCTCCTCCAACTTGGTCTCCTAGCAACCCAATAAAAAATAATAAAAAACACTAAAAAAAATGATACAATAAAATACTATAATAACAGAAAATAACTAAAAATAATACAAGAAAATAATAAAATATAATAAATAAAAAGATAACTTACAATAAAATTAATAAAAAATTGCAAATAACGTCAAATAAAAATCACACAACAATTTTTAACCAATACCACCACCACTTTGCCACAGCAACGCGTGGCCGGGCACAGCTAGTATTTTATAATGTGTTTTATCTTATAATGTGTAATCTAATCTCACATATCTACACTGTACATTTTATAATGTGTTTTTATCAGTTATAATTTTTTAACTGATTTATTTTGTACTGTATAATTTTTTATATATGCGTTTTATTGTAAGCCGCCCTGAGTCCCCTGTTGGGTGAGAAGGGTGGGATATAAATATTGTAATAAATAAATAAATAAATAAATTTTTAAACTTTCTTTCACTTGCGACAAGCTTTCCATCCAAGAAGATTTTATGCAACCCTTGTGATATAATATATTAGCCGAATTTAAGCTATTTGGCCAGAAATGGAAAAGAATAGCAAAGGATCATTTATTTTGACAAATGGTAGATTGGTGTGAAGCCCTAGAGTAGATCGATGACAAATTAGATAAAAGAAAATAAAGGAAATATAATAATTACATTATTATATTACATATCCCATTATTATATACTGTATATACTCGAGTATAAGCCTAGTTTTTCAGCCCTTTTTGGGGGCTGAAAAAGCTCCCCTCGGCTTATACTCGTGTGAGGATCCTGGACGGCTTATACTTGAGTATATAGGTATTCAGAGTTGGACTGTCTTATCTTATTAAAGTCTTAAATTACAGTTTTATATAAATATTCCAAAACATTTAACCTACTGATGCCTCAAATAATGTAATTTTACTACTACAGTAGAGTCTCACTTATCCAAGCTAAACGGGCCGGCAGAAGCTTGGATAAGCGAATATCCTGGATAATAAGGAAAGATTAAGGAGAATTAGGTTATGATTTTACAAATTAAGCACCAAAACATATTATACAACAAATTTGACAGAAAAAGTAGTTCAATACACAGTAATGTTATGTTGTAATTACTGTATTTACAAATTTAGCACCAAAATATCACGATATATTGAAAACATTGACTACAAAAATGGCTTGGATTATCCAGAGGCTTGGATAAGCAAGGCTTGGATAAGTGAGACTCTACTGTATCTATTTTATTTTTGAAATTGACTCGTAGCTGCTGCATTTCCCACCCTCGTCTTATACTTGAGTCAATACGTTTTCCCAGTTTTTGTGGTGAAATTAGGTGCCTCGGCTTATATTCGGGTTGGCTTATACTCAAGTATATACGGTAATTATTATATATCCTTTTTATATATAATATATTAGATATATATGTCACATACACACACACACACAATTCCAAAACACCTGGAGGGAGTGCCAAAGTTGGCCCAGTACTGTCTATGGGGAAAATTTTAGACTGTCTGCATCCCTAGAAAAACGGAGCCGGTCAGGTGCCTTACCTGGTGATCTGCTCCTGAATGGCTTCCGTGTTGGCCTCTGCAAACAAGTAGAGCATGGTGCAGCTGAAGTAGTGCGTGTGGCTGTTGGGGTACCGGAGCTGGTTGGCAATGGCGTTCAGGAAAAGGTATCGGCCTGCAAGAAGAAAATTGCTTTCAAACACACCCCCCCTGACAGATGGCCATCCAGCCTGTTTCTAAGCCTCCAAAGGAGTCTCCACCACACTCCAGGGCAGAAAGAGTTTTGCTGAACAACTCTCACAGTGAAGAAATTCTTCCTAATGTTCAGGTGGAATCTCTTTCCTGAAGTTTGAAGCCATTGTTCCATTGCATCCTAGTCTCCAGGGCCGCAGAAAACAAGCTTGATCCCTCCTCTCTATGACTGCCCCTCACACCTCAATCCCTGGCCCTCATCATGTCTCCTCTCAGCCTCCTCTTCTGCAGGCTAAACGTGCCCAGCTCCTTAAGCCGCTCCTCATAGGGATTGCTCTCCAGACCTTGATCCTTGGAGTCTCTCTCTGGACACATTCCAGCACAGAGTCAATATCTCCCTCCAATTATGGTGCCTAGAATTGGACACAGTGTAATTCCAGGTGTGGAATTTCCTGGATCTAGGCACTAGATTTCTATTTACGCAGGCCAAAATCCCATTGGCTTTTTAAGCCACTGCATCACATTGTTGGCTCATGTTTAACAATACTGGCATTACGTCTAGCCACAGTGCTGTGGGTACTACCCAAAATGAGGCCATGCATAGTGCCTCACAACAGCGTGGCTTCCTTGGCAGCCTTGGGATGCATCTATGCTGTAGCATGAATACACTTTAACTGCCCTATGGAGCCACGAGAGTTGTCGTTTTACAAGGTCTTGGACCTCTATCAAAGGATGCTGATGCCTACACCAAATGACAAATCCCAGGTTCCCATAACATTGGAGCATTAAATGAGTGACGTCCTTAAAAGAGGAGCTCCTAGTATTCTTGGGGCATCTTTGGCTAAGCACTAACATGACCAGATTATGCAAATGTAATGCATACTCTAATTTTGGTGAGATAATTTAGCCAACGAAAGGTATTAGAGTAAATAGGGTGTCTAAAGCTGAAATAATTGGGTGGGGGACACCATGGGCCTCCTGCCTTTACCTTCCGTGTCCAGATCCACCGCCAGGTTCTGGAAGATGTCCATGTGGGCCGAGTGGGTGATGGTGCTCATGGAGGGGGTGCTGCCCTTGTTGTGGATGTGGGCAATGGCCTGCGTGCCCACGTACAGCACCAGCGCGTTGATCAGCTGGATGTTGTACCGGTTGCCGGGCTCATTGGACACCTGAAAGAGGACGTCGAGTGTGAACAAGGAGGGATCCCAAAAGCAGGTACAGGGAGCCCCCTCACCTGCTTCCAAGGAGCCCAATGCACCCAGGCCCTTCACCTTCCATGCCGTCAGCCATGCATTACCCAGAGAGGCGCTCCTTGCAGAAAGAGCCTCACACTTCGCAACAGTTGTGTGGTTTCCGGGCTGCATGGCCAATGTGTTCTAGCAGCCTTTTACCCTTTTTTCATTTTGCCTGCATCTGTGGTTGGCATCTTCAGAGGATCTGATGGGTGTCAAGCAAGTGGAGCATATAATATACCTCTGGTTCTTTCCTCCCACCGTGGACATCATTCCAAAGGTATAGAAAGAAATTCTACTTGCTTGACTCCCATCAGATCCTCTGAAGATGCCAGCCACAGATTCAGGAGAAACGTCAGGAGGAAATGCTGCTAGAACACATTGGCCATGCAGCCTGGAAACCACACAACACCCCAGTGTTTCAAGCCTTCTTGCCTGGGCTTGGTCCCATGTTAGCCACCCCGAGTCTTTTTGGGGAGATGGAGCCAGGGTACAAAAATATTGTTGTTAATATTATTATTGTTCGACAACACACAGTGCTAACTGTGACCTGAATGCAGACACAAGGAGGGCTAGCGCTGGGCACATCCTTGACTCAATGCACCTGGGTGGGCTGCAAACGCAGGAGCGCCTCACCTGCAGGTTGCTGCGCAGGTCGGAGAGGAAGGTGACCGGGGAGCGGGTCTTGAGATAGGAGTCCAGGTCCTTCTTGAACTGCGGAGGCATCACGCCGGTGAAGTTGGTGAGGATGCGGGGGGCGATGTTGATCTCGCTCAACATGTCCACCTGCCAAAGAGAGAGACACCAGAGAAAGAGAGAGGAGTCCCAATGCTGTTTGGGGCACATTCTTCACAGGCAGGAAGGACCCAAAAGGTTACATGCGACACTCACGGGAAAAAGAGCTTTGAGAGGAGGGAACCACGCAATCTGGGTTCCTCCCATCAGAAGTTAAAAAACAGTAGGATAACAAAGATAGATATTCCCAAATATAGGAGGTCCTTCCCTTGGCCAGATTCAACATGTTAATAATAATAATAATAATAATAATAATAACTTTATTTTTATACCCCGCCCCATCTCCCCGAAGGAACTCGGTGCGGCTTACATGGGGCCTAGCCTGTTTTTAAAGATGTTTTTAAAAGATGTTTTTAAGATGTTTTTTAAATTGTTGATTTTAGCCGGTTCTTGTAAGCCGCTCCGAGCCCTAGGGGAGTGGCGGCATATAAGTTTGAAAAATAAATAAATAAAATAAAATAAAACAATCAATATCAGTAACACGACTATAAAACAATTATACCAGTAAAACATCAATAGCAATAAAACAATCGTTAAAATCGGCAAGAAGCATACGAAAAACATACAATATTAAAACAGGAGACTAATTCATAAAATCCAGAACAGAATGTTACCATCAGCATTACTGCAGCTTAGGTTTACATATGCTTATGTGGAATTGAGAGAGTGGAAACTGCCAAGCATGTCCTTTGGCAATGCCACTTCTATAAGGGTATTCCATCTGTTTTTATTGCTCTCATTGTACAGAAGGTCCCTGGCAGATATGAGGAATATTATCTCAAACATCTTACAGACCAGTGGTTCTCAACCTGTGGGTCCCCAGGTGTTTTGGCCTACAACTCCCGGAGATCCCAGCCAGTTTACCAGCTATTAAGATTTCTGGGAGTTGAAGGCCGAAACATCTGTGGACCCACAGGTTGAGAACCACTGGTCTATAAGATGTTTGAGATACTATTCCTCATTTCTGCCAGGGCTCTTCTGCATTGCCAAAGGATCCATCAATCGTTACAGAGTGAATAAATTTTGTGCAGCCGTGATAAGAATAAGGAGGCAGATTGTGGATGATTTTAGCGGACAAATTTTAACTTACTTGTTTTATTATCCATACCCACAGATTTTATAAGCATCATATATGAATCTGTGTAGATCAACTCCGTATCATGGACTTTCTGCTTTTAATGTTGTGAATTTATGTTCATAATGTTAACACTTTTTTTAAAAAAAACGTTTTTTTAATGTTTTAATTTTTACACTCCTGGTCTGTGACCGTAACAATAAAATCCATTCATTCACGCAATCTGGGTTTCTCCCATCATCTTTTGAATGGATTCCTCCTCTCACCAACCCAGAGGAGGAAGCAAGCACCATGGTTGCACACCTGACTTCTCTGTTATGGCTTTAGCATGCTGCTACAAACCAAATTTACAAAATTGGCCCAAGCATAGGCAGATGTGTGTGCAAGGTTGCATCCCTGAAAACGGCTACAATTTGGGTGCAGAGGAATCCCGCAGGTGCCCCTAACACACTGGCACGCATCCTGCTGACCTTCAGGTTGGGAGTGAAGGGGTCTGGGAGCCTCATGTTCCGCGGGAAGGCACTCAGGATCAGGTTCCTCAGCTGGATGCAATTGGGGGGGATCACGTCGCAGAAGCCGTAATGGTAGTCGCAGAGGAATTCCGGGAAGTCATGGAGCAACACAAGCAACACACGGAGCGTGCCCTACAAAACACACATACACACGCGGATGAGACTTGGATGAATGTTTAATAAGTACTATGATTTGACATGGTCTGAACTAAGAGTTTACGTGCAAGGTGCTGGACAAATAGACTTACGTATTTATATGTTTTTAAGCTTTGTATAATGTTTTTATTATGTATTGTATTTTATTATTAATTGTGTTATTGACTTTTATTGAATTTGTTTTGGGCATTGAATTTTGCCAATTTTGTAAGCCGCCTTGAGTCCCCTCGGGTGAGAAAGGCGGGGTAAAAAACTTCCAAGCCGTGGCTTCACACAGTGAGCAGCACACTACAAAATCCAGCATTTCCTGATTACTGTGTTAAGAAGGAGCCCCACAGTCCATGCTGGAAGGATGATAATGAACTGTAGTTAGTAGTTCATTACTGCAGCAAAGTAGTTAAAAGGACGTTACAAAAAAATTACAATATCCTTGCAAAGGCTTACTATAGAGGCAGTGAGATCCGAACATGTGTCTGAAGTCTACCGAGGACTGCAGTGCAGCTCAGAAACAAACTGGACCGCCAGTCAATGACTTTGTCACACTTAGCATCGGAAATGACTTCGAGATTATTATTACACCATGTAACATTATTTTTGTTCCTGGGTTTATAAATGTCGTTTTCTAATAAAAACGAGGAAATTTTCTTAAACTCCAAAACCTTTGTTTTTGCAGTCTGCACAAAGGTTAAAAATGGCAGCCACAAAAACAACATTTCTGGAGAAGAATAACTTTCAAAGTAAGGACTGCACAGGAAATAACACTTTCAAACCAGGAACAGAAAGTTTCTCAAATTTTATTACATAGTACCAGTATTTTTTTTAAAAAACCCTCTAAAATCAGGACAGTAAACTAACATTCTGAAAATGGGAATTCCAGGGCCAGCTAACACCTCCCAACAAAGGATTTCCCCGGGCAGGAATCAGCCAGGCTTGGAAGCTTGAAGGGTCATCAAATGCTAATCAAGGTGATTAATTACAACCTTCATGCTTGCCTCCAACAGACAAGAGTTCTTTCTCCCACTCTGGACACTCCACAGATATATAAACCCTATTTGCCTAGTTTCCAATATACCTCACAACCTCTGAGGATGGCTGCCATAACACTCACCAATTTTACTTGGAGTTCATGGGACATAAAGCAATGAGGACTGCAAGAGTTGAGAGAGCCAAGGAATACTTTTAAAGGAGAACTGTCAGCTGCCTCAAAAATAATTAATATTTTGGAGGCAGGGATGAGCTGGGAATCAAGTCCCTTCTGCCATAGAATTCCCTCTCTTTAAAAAAAAAATGTCCACCTAGAAAACAGCACCACACTTACCTTGTACAGGATTTGCATAGGTTTGGCGAGTTCTACGTTCCTCAGGAAAGGAGCCAGGTATTTAAAGAGGTCGATCAGCAGCTGAGCGTACATAGGCCAGCCCTGCAAGGAGAGAGAAAGGCCAGTGTGAGAACGGAGCAAAGAGGCATCTGGCTGATCAGGCCTGTGCTAAACTGTTACTTGAGAGAGGGATCAACACAACAAACATCACAAGCCACAAAAGCCATTTCCATTTGCACAAAGCCCTGCCAACCAAGAAGTCTCCTTTTTATTCCCATCTTAAAGGGACGGAAGACCAACTGCGGCCCCACCTTCTGCTGAGGGGTGTGTGCCAGCATCCGTGCAATGAATATCCGGTGGGAGATCAGTTCCAGCCAGGCGTAAACAAAACCCGGAGCTTTGGTCGGTCGCAGGATGTGGAACGTGTTGCTGGAATTACAATAATAATAATAATATAGTCTTTCTAGTAACAGAGCTGTGATCACTTAACACAATTATACAGTAGAGTCTCGCTTATCCAACATAAACGGGCCAGCAGAACGTTGGATAAGCAAAAATGTTGGATAATAAGGAGGCATTAGGAAAAACCTATTAAACCTCAAATTACATTATGATTTTACAAATTAAGCATCAAAACATCATGTCTTAAAAGTCGACAGAAAAAGAAGTTCCATACACAGTGACGTTATGTAGTAATTACTGTATTTACAAATTTAGCACCAAAACATTGCAATGTATGGAAAACATTGACAACAACAACAACAACAACAACACTTTATTTTTCTATCCCGCCACCATCTCCCCAAAGGGACCCGGGGTGGCTAACATGGAGCCAAGCCCAAAACAGAAACAAAATGTGACAAGTTAAAACCAATATAAATAATTAAACATTAACTACAGTAGAGTCCCACTTATCCAAGCCTCCCTTATCCAAGTTTCTGGATTATCCATGCCATTTTTGTAGTCAATGTTTTCAATATATCGTAATTTGTAAACTCATAACCTAATTTGATGTTTAATAGGCTTTTCCATAATCCCTCCTTATTATCCAAGATATTCGCTTATCCTAGTTTCTGCCAGCCCGTTTAGCTTGTATAAGTGAGACTACTGTATTAAAAGGCAGACTGCGTTGGATAATACAGAATGCTGGATAAGCGAGACTCTACTGTATTTAAAATTATCGTATTTCCTAGAGTCTAATGCACCATCAAATCTAATATGCACCTCAATTTTCAAAGCGTGAAAACAAAAAAAAGTATTAACTGCTGAATATTGTGCACAGCAGCAAAAAGTGCACCCTTTGTAACTTGGCCAAAAAAAAAAGGTGCACATTGCAGTGGCTGCCTGCTTAGAATCCCTTCTTTAAAAACAAAGGTGTTAGGATACCAAAGCTTTCAGCAATGGAAAATAAAACCTTGGGGTTTATCTAGGCTGTAGAATGAATCCACTTGAACTGCCCTGCTTTATTGGTATAAAACCATGTTTTACAAATTATTGAGTCTTCTCTATCAAATAATGGTGATGCCTCACCAAACTACAAATCCCAGTATCACATAGCATTGAGCCCTGGACATTAAATGAGAGATTATGTCCCTCAAATAGGGGCTTCTTGAAGCAGCCTCCCCCTTTGTTTTGGCTCAGCACTAAGATGATCGTATTGACGCAAATCTAACCGTCACCCTAATTTTGCCAAAAAAGGTTAGCATTAGATTTGAATAAATAGAGTATACCAATATTGGAAGAACTAAAAATCTCATTCTGGCATAGCAGAGAATTAAAACAACACCCACCAAAAGGCTGTGAGTGTTTGGAAGTTGATGGTCTCCAGGACGTGTTCGGGGGCGTTCAATTCCAAGAGCAGCATGATGAAGATGCGGTGGTAAGGGAGCTGCTGGAACTCGCTCTGCCGCACGTCGTGGTCCTGCAGGAGGACCCCCACCACGATTCCAAGCACCTGCAAACGAGCAAAGAATGTGTTGTTATATAGTGAACTATTAAAATGCACATAACAAGATACACAGAGCTAACTACAGCTTATAATTCACCGATAACATGTAGGCTAAAGGTTCACCCCATTCCCAGTCTTGCCTGACCAACTACGAAGGGGTCCGGGGCTCCCGCACTGACCTTGTTGAGGAGGTTGATCTTGGTGACGGTGTTGGTGGCCTCCCCGGAGTGCTTGACCAGCAGTGCGATGAGGCGCACAAAGGCGTCCAGGTTGTGGTAGCACTTGGCCCGGATCATGGTGGGGTTGGCGGCCGGGTTGTGCTGCTGCTCGGCCTGCGCCCGGTAGCTGATCTCCACGCACATCTCGGTGCAGAGCCGGAAGAAGCGTGTGATCAGGTCGTCCGTCTTCAGGATGCCCTGCTGGTGCATCTACCAAAGAGGGAAGCACCCCGGGGTCAGAGGCAACGTCACCAGATGGCAAACGCGGCAACAACAACAAGGCCCCTCCTTACAAAACCGTGAGATCTGGAAATGGCTGCATAAGGGGAGTCTGGTATTGGCAGAATATTTTGGGTTTTTGGGAGTGAAAACGACTGGCTCCTTCACTCGGAATATGCATGCACAGGCCAGCAACCTAAATAGTATTGAAATGCTTTTAATGTCAGTTGCTTTGAGTCTCCTTGTGGAGAGAAAAAGCGAAGTATAAGTAAATATAATAATAATAATAATAATAATAATAATAATAATAATAATAATAATAGCAGCAGCTGCAACCTCCTTCATCTGGGAAAGAGGACAACAAAAAGGATCAAAGGTCTGGAGACCCTGAATAGTCCCTCTAAGGAATATCTTAAAGAGATGGGTCTGCTTAGCATCAGGAGAGAAGGCCGAGAGGAGACATGATAGGAGCCATGTTTAAATATGTGAAAAGATGTCATAAGGAAAAGGAGGGGCATGCTTGCTTTCTACTCTGGAGACTCAAAGGAACCATGGGTTTAAATGATAGTGAAGGAGATTCCACTTAAACCTTAGAAAGAACATCCTAACCATAAGAAGAAGCCGCCCTGAGTCCCCTGTTGGGTGAGAAGGGCGGGATATAAATATTGTAATAAATAAAATAAATAAATAATATTCAGCAGTGGAACTCTCTGCTTGGGAGTCGGGTGGAAGCTCCTTCCTTTGAGGTTTTTAAACAAAGGCTCGACGATTATGTTGGGAGGGACTGGATGGTGATTCCCTACATGGAAGCAAGGGGTTGGACTACATGGCCTTTAGGGGTCTCTTCCAGCTCTTAGGATTGTATTATTCTATCTATTATGTCAAGGCCACGATGCAGGTGCTTCTCCAAACACAAGTCACTCTTAATACTCCAAACCAATACCAAAGGCATGCACCAGGATGTGATAATGACTTAAAAACACAATGCATCACACACCCAAATACAAGGTTCAGCTGATCTCAAGAGGGCCTCATGCATCCTCCTCCATCGTCTTTCCCAATCGGGACTTCTTATACCAGCAAAGCAGTATAAATATACAGTTTCACTCTATACACTGCAGTGGTCAAAAGTGCATTTGTGTGCACGTTCTTGGGCCCTCTTTCAAAAGACAGTTAAAAAACTAGATCATTCTTGATACACCTATTTTGTTGCTCTTTCAGTAATTAAGCAGGTGATTATATTTAGGCACTTACAAGGTTAATTTCATTCAAGCAACCGTTATTCAAGACAGAAAATCTCATGTATAAAACAATGAAGGTTCATTTCAGTTATTTAACATTAAATAGATCTCAATCGAGACAAGCAAGCCACCCCAAACCCAGCCTTGGACTCCACACAGGGACTTCAGTAATATCCCATAGCATTTCTAGTATACTAATATAGTATAGAATAGGACCTGGCACACTGACGGATAGACAAAAGTGTTAGTCACTTACAACTGTTTGAAGCATCTTGATTTTTTAAAAGGAAATATACTGTATTGACCAAAATCTAATGCTCACCTTTTTTGGCTAAATGGTCTCTCCAAAATAAGGCTGTGCATTAGATTTGCATCATACAGGAATCTTAGTGCTGAGCCAAAGCAAAAGGGGAAGCTGCGTCATTTAATGGCCGTGGCTCAATGCTATGCGACCATGGGATTTGTACTTTGGTGAAGCATCAGCACTCTTTAGCAAAGGAGGCTCAGGACCTTGGAAAACTACAGCATTGAACCAAATGCTAAGCCAAAGCAAAAGTTGCTTCAGAAGCTCCTCTTTGAGGGACCTGGTCTCTAATTTAATTGCATTAACTCAGAGCTATGCAATCCTGGAATTTGTAGTTTGGTGAGGCAGAGAAGGCTCACGGTCTTGTCAAACTACATCCCTCATGATACCATAGGCAGTTAAAGCGCATTCATTCTACAGCAGAGATGCACCACGAGGCTTTCTGTTTTAGTTACCAAAAGCTTTGGTGTTCTAACATTTTTGTTTTTAACGGAATCCTAGGCAGGCAGCAACTGTAATGCACACTTTTTTTGGCCAAATTACAAAGAGTGCATTGTTTGCTTCTGCACGTTACATTTGGCAGCAAGTGCTTTTTTGATTTGTTTCAGAGTTTTGAAAATGAAGGTGCGCATCAGATCTGATGGTGCACAAGACTCGAGTCAAGAGGGGTAATGAAAACTTGTCCTGAAAAGGAAAAGGTTATGGGAACGAATGTCACACAGCAGCACGGCAATTGGATGGCAGAGCATCATCACACAGCATAGTTATGACGTTGAATGAAAAGCACCTCTCTCTCCCCAAGCTCTACCTGTCCAACAAAGGCGGAGAAGGCCTTGGTGCTGTCGCGCCCGGCGGCGGCCGAGTGGTAGAGGTTGACCCACTCCCGCAGGAGGTACTCGGCCTTCTCCCGCAGGCCTGGTGGGTCGTCGTACTCGGAGGCCTGGGAGATGCCCGAGTGCATCATGAAGTTGGGCCCGCCATGCGCCCGGTCAATCATGGCCTCGTAGTTGGAGCGCACCACCTCCATCAGCTGCGGGAGCCTGGAAGGGAGCAGGAGACGAGGCTCAGTGAGTCCCTAGTATCTTTTTCCTTCCAATTAGACTAGGCCTGGGCCAACTTTGGCCTTCCCTCCAGGTGTTTTGGACTTCAATCCCCACAATTCCTAACAGTTTTTATTAGTCTTGCCATTGAGAACACTGTGAAAAAAATGGAGTTCCTGTATTTCATCTGTATATCATCATCATGTGCTATAGCAGACTATCCCTCCTGCTGAAACAGTTTTCACAATTTAATAATTTTTTTCCATGTTTTTATGATAGATCCAATTGGGAAAGGAAATTTATTATAACCCAGGAACAAATATCATGTTGCATTTTTGTTTTTAAAGAAGGAGGTTTTTAAGATCATGTGAGGGGATGCAGAGATTTATAGCTTTATGTTTTTATGGATTTTACACTGCAAATTTTAAAATCTTATTTCCTGTATATTTAATTTTGTTTTAATGTTTGTATATTTGTAGATTATAAACTGTACAGAAAGGCTTTTAATGTAAGCTGCTTTAAGTCTCCTTGTTGGAGAGAAAAGTAAAGATATAAATAAACATGACAATGATGATGATAATTTTTTTTCGTGTCAGGAGCGACTTGAGAAACTGCAAGTCGCTTCTGGTGTGAGAGAATTAGCCATCTGCAAGGACGTTGCCCAAGGGACACCTGGATGTTTTTATCATCCTTGTGGGAGGCTTCTCTCATGTCCCCGCATGGAGCTGGAGCTAATAGAGGGAGCTCATCCGTGCCCTCCCTGGGTGGGATTTGAACCTGGCAGCTTTCAGATCAGCAACCCAACCTTCAAGTCACAAGGCTTTAACCCACTACTCCACCGGGGGCTCCATGATAATAATAATAATAATAATAATAATAATAATAATAATAATAATAATAATAATAGATCATATTCTATAGTTAGCTGACATGGAAATTCACTGGAGGGTTTGTAGAATTCTGAAGGAATTCTGAAGGAATGAGACAGCAGGAAGATGTTAGAAGGACACAAGAATTCTGCTTTTAAAAAATAAACAAATGCCTTGGCATTGGAGGCCGCCATTGGTGCTGAAGCCTTACCCCTCCGGAGCATTTCCTCTGGAGTGAGCGTTAATTCGCATCAGGGTCTCGATGGTGTGGAAGAGGTCGGCCTCGGTGATGTGGGCCACCGTCCTCTCATCTACCAGCAGGATCTTCACCAGCTGCATAGCAAAAGCCACGGCCATGTAGTTCAGGCCGTTCTCCATCGACTGTCCGGGTAAAGAAGGTGGTAAAGTGAATGAATGGCCTTCGCCCAACATCACACAGACGCAAGGGACGCAGCCGGCACAAGCGACTCACCTGAGCCAAGTGAAGGTCGTACTGCTGCATGTTCACCAGGTGGTTGCGGATCAGAAGCTCCACGGCCTCCACGTTGTATTTATACTCGTCTCGACACTCAATCAGACACCTGGAAGATAGAGCCATTCTTGTCAGGACAATTTAGTTTCGTTACAATCTCTGTATCCAAAGCATTGAGATTTAGGGAAAAGGATGTGCTGCTTGCCTTGCTTGTCAGCAATTATTATTATTATTATTATTATTATTATTATTATTATTATTATTATTATTATTCTGTTTATTTCTACCCCACTTTTTCTCTCCACAAGGAGACTCAAAGTGGCTCACATTAAAAGACTATAATTAAAAAACGATCGCAAAATTCCTCTGGGTGTCCCTCCCGTAGAAACAAAGTTTTTGCAGTTTGATAAACTTTCACCACTTTTATGGTTTTTATGATAGAACCAATTAAAAAATGACATTGATAACTGAGGGCGAAAAATCATGTTATTATTATCCAAAGTGAAAACATTTCAAAACAAAGCCTAGATGTCCCTTAAAGCTGCGTCCTTTGCCCATGACTGACCTTGTGATCTGCTTGTTGCACCACGGAGACCCATAAGCGCGCCCGTCCTGCAAGGCCTTCAGCACCAGCAAGTGGCACTCGCGGTAGCGCAGGAGCAGGTCGGCGTCAGCGCCGCTGGTGGCATCCAACAAACCTTCCACAGCCTGCAGGAAACACAACAAAAAGGTCCACCTCTCTCACTGTTTGCATTCACTCTTGGTGGACACACCAAGACATTTGTTACCATGACAAACATCCTCGTCTACAATACGCACTGTTGAGGGTTATTCAGCCACAAATCATCCCTGGCAAGGAGCTCTTTTTAAAGACTTCCAAAGAAAGAGACCCCATCACTTCTCCAGGGTCCCATTGCTGAGTCACTTTCACTGCCAAGAAGTTCAAGTGCTCTCTTGAAGCTTTAAACCCTTAGACCTGGCCCTCCTCTCTGGACCAGCCCTTGAAGTGTTCTAATACAGTAGAGTCTCACTTATCCAAGCTAAACGGGCCGGCAGAAGCTTGGATAACCGAATATCTTGGATAATAAGGAGGGATTAAGGAAAAGCCTATTAAACATCAAATTAGGTTATGATTTTACAAGTTAAGCACCAAAACATCATGTTATACAACAAATTTGACAGAAAAAGTAGTTCAATACGCAGTAATGTTATGTTGTAATTACTGTATTTTTGAATTTAGCACCAAAATATCACGATATATTGAAAACATTGACTACAAAATGGCTTGGATTATCCAGAGGCTTGGATAAGTGAGGCTTAGATTAGTGAGACTCTACTGTATTAATAATCTATTCACATAATAAAAATGAAAATATTTATGTATTTGTATGGCTGGGGTGTCCACCTCCACAAACAGCTATAGCTCCCACTATGCAGGAGACACCAAACTTCTCTTGGGCATAGTTACAAGCCCTACCATTTTCCTTATTACACACAGGATTGTTTTCAGGGGGACTGCTGCTCCGCAAGAGTGGCCTAGTCCCTTTGGCAGAAGCCCTTGGGTTTGCCCACCCACCTTCTGGAGCAGCCCGAGGGCAGCGATGGCGTCCCGGGAGTTGCGTGCCACCACCACGGCTTCCAGGAGGCTGCGCAGGGCCTGGGTCTGGGGGTTCATGGCCAGCGTGTGCGGGATGGACTGCAGGTGCTGCTCCAGCTCCGTCATGCACTTGTCGTAAATCTGCGCCACGTCATCCGTCGCCCAGGCTTGCTGGCGGGAAAAAGGAAGAAATGAGGCACAACAGGTCAGTGTGGACACACTTCAGCCCTTTTCTCTTGCCTTTATTATTATTTCAGTCTTTCATCATCTTATTTAAACTTACGAACACATATATTTTCTCTATTATCCTTAACCATGCACACAATTTTCTTAAGCTTCTGTACAATAGTCACATTGGCTTCACCCCTTTCTATCCATTCCATATGGCTCATCCATTTATTTTAAAAATTCTTCTGTTTTATCCTCCTGTGTATCTTCCCAGATTACATATGCTATGATTTTCAGATTGGTACTCCTGATCGTAAATAGAGTTGTTCCAATTTGCCATAGTCCATTTTTTTCATCTTTCCATCCACATGCTATCGCTGCTTGTCCTCCTAGAATCATGATTTTAAACAGTTCTTGTTCTTTTGTATTAATCTTATTATTTATTCCCTAATGCTCCAATTAACAGTCCAATTCTTGGAGCACTTGGAGCAGTATTTTAAATAGTTTTTTTCCACTATTTTTTCCATATTTTTTACTTTTAGAACATCCCACCACTTATGGGCAGACCATCCTTTATTTGTTTCACAATGCCAACACATCGGGCATATCCCTTTAATCATACATGAGAGTTGGCTTGTGTCCTATATTATTATTATTATTATTAATATTTATTTATACCCTGCTTTATCTTTCCCAGAGGAGACTCAAAAGCATCACAAAAACATCAGCATACAATTTAAAATATACAAATATGCAAACATTAGAACGGGATTAAATATAAACAGTATTTAAAAATTACAGTTAAAAACTATTAAAACATATTCAAACATATACCATTTCAATATAAATTTTCTTTAAAAACCTTTGTATTTTCCCATTTTATTTTTAAAATCCCCTTCATTAGACTATTATTTGACTCTGTCAACATTACTATTAAAAACCCTTTAAAAGCACTTTCCAATGAAACAACTACTTTGCTCAAAGAGGGGCGGAACAGCAACTCATACTGAAAATAGGCAAAAGCATTAAAAGCTTGACCCATGACAATGGGATAACCATCCATTAATTGTTAAATAATTCCTTCAGGGTCATTATCTAATTTTATTTCAATTGATACATATATATTTTTATAGGGGCTGTGGTGGCACAGCAGGTTAAACCACTAAGCTGCTGAACTTGACCAGAAGGTCGGCGGTTTGAATTCGCAGGATGGGGTGCACTCTCAACTGTTAACCCCAGCTTTTGCCAACTTAGCAGTTTGAAAACATGCAAATGTGAGTAGATCAATAGGTACCGCTTTGGTGGGAAGGTAACGGCGCTTCAAGTATTCATGCTGACCACATGACCATGGAGACGTCTACGGACAGCGCCAGCTCTTTGGCTTAGAAGTGGAGATGAGCACCAACCCCCAGAGGATGGCCAGAAACCCTCTGGTTACATTTGAATGAAGTCTCACGGCCCGCAAACAGCTCCCACATTTTCACCAGGATTCCTACCTTCATCGGCTGGGCCAGGATGCCTGTGGGTTGCGTTGAATCATTGGTTGGTAGGAAACCCGGGACGTTGCGTGCAAATTCTTCATATACAGCCAACTGCTTTGGGTCCACACCACCGACCTGGAAAGCAACATATGGAGGAATGTCAGCAAAACCAGTTTGTTTGACATTACACAATAAAGAAGCACTTGGCCTGGGAAGTGTCCTTCAAAGAGAGGGAACTCTCAACCTCCCAGGGAAATTATCAACTCCAGCATCCTCCAAAGAAGCTAAGCGGCAGAAGATCTGGAACGTCTTACAATGTATTTTTTAATGTTCTTTGATTTAAAAAAATCCATTTAACACAATATAATTGCATTGTTACATTGTCAATCCCCAGATCTATGCTCCCACCATCATCTATATAGATTTATACCAGACCTGGGTCAACTTTGAAAAGTATTAGAAAGCTGTCACATTCTATTGCTTTTGATTATTCTATACTTTTTTCCACCACATATAATAGTTGTGATATGTTTTTTCTAATTGTTCATTTATAATTTCTCTTGGTCGTTGGGTGGTTCAAATCCGCCATTACTTTTCCATGTAAACAGCTTCCATGTATTTCATTCGGCAGCAAATATTTTTAGGGTCCAGGTTTTTTAAAATTAAGGTGCACATTCGATTAGATGGTGCATTAGACTCAAGTCAATGGGGTCGATTTTATTTCTCCTTTTGCTCATCTTAATGTACATAAACATATATGGTTTGCAAAGTTGGCAGCTTTAAAATGGGGGAGTTTCAATCCAAAGAGAAATGTCATTACATAGAAGAGATACAACTCTGAAGGCTGGCAACATCCCTAGTTCCCCCGATTTCCTCACCTTTAACCTGATCTGTTCCGGCATCCGTTCCGCCTGGTAGGTCAACACCACTGGGTCACAGTACCGGCGGCCCTCCTGCCGTGCGTGTTTCCTGAGCTCAAATTCCTGCCACAAAGAAGAGACGAGGCAACGGTGAACGGCTTGGGAGCTACAAAGGGCACTTGACTGTCAAACACGGAGGGCACGGGCTACTCACCGTGGCCAGCCTCTTGTCCATTTCGGGGCCGGCCTTCTCCACTGCCGTCTTCTGAATGAAGCAACAGGCCAGTTCGCAATTGTCCTGAGCCAGCTGTGCGGCCGCCTGCTCCATCATCTCCCTCTGCTGCGGGGAAGCTGCCTGTGGGGAAAAGGGATGGTTCCGGTCTCTCTTCTTTTATAGAAAACCCCTTTGGCATGAAGATAGCATGAAGTAATTGAGCTCGACAGGTATTTACTTTGTCAATTATAATAATATAATAAATTTTTATTTCTTTTCCGCCCTATCTCCCTGATTCCAACATACAACGGGAGATATTCAATGCCTTTATAAAAATAGACAAATACTGACCTAAAATCCAAGAAAAACCCCACATATGAAAGCAACATTAAAACCTAATATCACGTTAAACCTAACATCAGTAAAATAAACCTAACACCAATAAATTGAACCAACACAGTCAGACAAAAATTATATAACATAACTAAAACATGGCTCTTCCGATGTGCTTTCGGAGAGTAACTGTTACATGCTTTTGTTACGCCCCCATTATTTATCCTCTAGACTGTCTGCTATCTTTTCCTTAGTTCCCTGTGGTTTTATTCTTATCCTTTTTCTTATCCTTTTCTCACCCCGAGTTTTAACTGAGTGTCAGTGCGGCCTGCCCTGTTATACTGCTCTTTGGATTTTGTGTTGTACTGTATATGATTCTTTATTGTATTGTTGTAATTGTATTATGATATGTTGTTTTTATATTGTGTTATATTGTATTTTTCCCGGGCATGGCCCCATGTAAGCCGCCCCGAGTCCCCATTGGGGAGATGGTGGCGGGGTATAAATAAAGTTTTATTATTATTATTATTATTAAAATCATATGCATCAGAACAAGGAAAAGACTGCTTTGCATTACAAACTAGTGGCGCAACCTTGCACTTTTTAAATCAGAAATAGCTCCCAGAGGGTTTTCGTAGACACAAGACATTCAAATGACCATTCAGTCTGGAGGAAACATGAGAGCTGCGTTTAAATATTTGAAAGAACACCACATTGAGGGTAGAGGCTTGGTTTTTTTTTTTTAACTCAGAACAATAGATTCAAATGACAGGGAAGAAGATTCCACCTGAACCTTAGGAATATCATTATTAACCATAAAAAGAGTTATTTAACAGTGGAACTCTCCAACCGCTCAACGTGGTTCCTTCCCAGAACAAGCTCTCAGGGAGGTAGTCCTGTTGCCATATTCCCCACCGGAAGTGGGTGGATTGAGACCGGGATGATGCAGGGTTCAGCAGGTTCATTCCCAAAGACCCCAAAGACCACCCCCCAATGAAGGGAGATTGAGTGGGTCCAGGAGACCGCGAACAAAGTGGACCGCTCTGTGGGAATCAAGCTTGTAACTTGCATCAACTGTCGGCTCCCCCCACCACCACCACTCAAGAGACGAAGAAGAAACAAGAATCTAGCCCCGAAGAGCGGCTTGAATGAATGTAAGATCCCTTAAGAAACTCAGTCCGGAGCGGGGCGGGTGAGAACCTGTCCCTCTACAAATAGAGAAACTAAGCAGGCATCATTTTACAACTAAATCATAATTAAACTGATATTGAAACTGAGGAAGAGAAGAAAGGGACTAATGGAACAAAATACTTAAAAAAGAATCAAAAAGATACGGAAAGGGGCCAACAAATTGGGGATTAATATCAATTAACTAAATAATCAAAGAATTATCATCAATTGAAAACGACTGGGTGGCCCTTTTGTGGGTCTCTTCCAACTCTAGGATTCTATGATCATCCCTCTAATACAGACATAGAAAACTTTGGCCCTCCAGGTGTTTTGTACTTCAACTCCCACAATTCCTAACAGTCAGTAAGCTGTTAGGAATTGTGGGAGTTAATGTCCAAAACACCTGGAGGACTGAAGTTTGTCCATGCATGCTCAAATACCTTTCAAAAGCCTTAATGCAAAAAACATTGACTTGAGCAGAGCATAAAGATTAAACACGGAAGAGCAAAAGGGCAGTGCCACCAAACACCTTCCAAGTGCGTTCCTTACCCGCAGGGCGGTGGCAAAGCTGTTCTTGAGGTTGGTGGCGATGCTCATGAGCAAGGGCTCCCTGCAGGTGATCATGGCCATGCCAGCCGTTAGGTTGCGCATCATGTGGTGGGCTGCCACCCGCATACGAGACTCCTCCGAGTCCAGAGCAAAGTCTTTGCGCACGATCTGCTCACAGGTGGTCATGGCAATCTTGATGGAGCGGTCCACCACCGGATGGACGAGCTCCTGCACTGCCCGCTCAATGGCCTGTCGCACGCACTGCTTCAACTGTGGGTGTGTCTGGAACAGCGGAATCTACAAAGACCAAAGAAATCGTCCGTCAACATGGGAAGCAGCACGAAAACAAGCCATCCCTGCAGTCATACCCTTCCCAAGGTACAAGAGGCTGTCTTTCCCAGCACTTACAGTTGGATTGAGTGTAATGTGCGGCGCAAGGCCTCCCAACGAGTAGACGTTGATGTCGTGGTAGCTGTACTGCGGCTGAGGAGGAACCGTGGCTGTGCAAGTGGTGCTGGTGGCTGGCGTGGTGGAAGTTGCTGGACAGAACATGAGCAACAGCAAAATAGTTGTTAGTATCTCTCTCACACACAAGAAACTCACTCAATATTACAAAATGTGTTTGTCTAAGAGGTGCAATACTTCAGTAGCCTGGTGTCAAAGAGTTTTTGGTAGCTGAAATGGCAAATAACGCTATGTAACAAAATTTGAAAACATGTTCTGTTCCTGGTTTTAAAGTGTTATTTCCTGTTTAATTATGCGTTTCTTACTTTTATGATAGTTATTCTACTCCAGAAACTTGGTTTCTGTGGATGACACAAACTAGGCTGAATGGGTTGAGACTCGATGATGAGATACTCATTGAAAAACTAAATCAAAATATGCTGCAGGATGTCCCTCCCACAGAGAAAGTCTTTAATAACCTTTGCCATATTTTTATGATAGAACCATTAGAACCCAGGAACAAAAATCGTATAGCGTAACAGACGCCCGACATGTCACGTAGATTCCTTCTACATTGCCATATAATCCAAATTATTAAAGCAGATAATCCAAATTATCTGGTTTGAACTTGATTATGAGTCTGTACTGCTGTATAATCCAGTTCAAAGCAAGATAATCTGGATTTTATATGGCAGACCTGGCCAAAGTGTGTCATGACTTCGGATCAATAAAGTGGAAAATAATACAAGTTTTCTTTATTCTACCTAAGGATTACAAACCATCTTGAGGATTTTATCAGGGACTGACTAAATGTCTTGTCTCCTCTGGCAGCCAAATCTCTAAATCATGTACTCTAAATCAGGCCTGGGCAAACTTCAGCCCTCCAGGTGTTTTGGACTTCCACAATTCCTAACAGCCTACCGTCTGTTAGGAATTATGGGAGTTGAAGTCCAAAACAGCTGGAGGGAGGGCCGAAGATTGCCTGTGCCTGCTCTAAATAAGAATTTAAAATTCTGAATATTGACAAATTAATGCAAACGCTGTCTGAGCCACATGAAAATGCAGACAGAGGCCTAAAGTAAAAGGGACCTGGGCCGCTTACTGGTGGTGACGATGGGCGGCAGCTCTTCCGGCTGCTTCACGTCTTTCTTTGGGGCTGAGAGCTGCTCCTCCAGGGCCTTCAAGCGGTCCTTGTCTTTCAGGAGGTTCCCTGGCTTCAGTTCGTTGATGTCGAGGGCCAGGTTTTTGCAGAGCACTTCGATCTCAAACTTCAGATTCAGCTGCATAACAGTCAAATTGTTTCAGGTTTAATCATGTACCTATTTCAACCTCAATGGACAGCGAAACATTCTCCTCTCTCTGTTTCATCTTCCACCCCAAATCCCAAATAAAAATGCTACGAATTGAAAAGACAAGTCTAGAACAAGTGGAAGCAAGACCAGTGTTTAAGCAGTTTCATTAACTTGGCTAAAACTTCCTACAACCAAATACATTACAAGATGCTTATTCCAAAACAGGAAGTGATGGTGAGCCCAAAGAAGTGAAGTATAGCTTACTTTTAAGTCATGTTCCTGGTGCAGCTCTGCCAGTACATTCATGATCGCCATGGTCCAAGGGTTGGGGGGCCTGAAAACCTGCAGAAGAAACAAAGAGCAGAAGAAGCCAGTTTATCGGCCATGATTCCAAGGAAAGAGCCAGATTGAAATAACAGAGAAACACGCAGGATCATTTCCCACTGGGGACCCCGCTGCATACTGCATCCTGAACCCCTTTCCATTTCTGAAAGAATATCGCATCATTCTTAAGATGGGCTTTTCAACCACACTCTGAACAACTGGTTGTTGAACTCTCACAGGGGAGTTTACGGACCATTAAAAGTAACGAATGTTTACTACTCTATGAGCAAACTGCAACTTCTGATCATTCCGCTCAGCACCCACCGTCGGCCAGACCTACCACGCTCCTGACGCTGGATTCCAAGACTTTGGCAACAAATGGCACGACGTACAGCAGCTCCTGCTGCCCCTTAATGTAGGCCTCCAGCAGCAGGGATTTCACGTCCAGATCCTAAAATCAAAACAATGTGAGTCATGGGTAAAAGCAGAGAGGAAGAGGCAAAGGTACAATTCAGATTCAGAAACTCCTCTCTGAGCTTCGCTTACTCAGATTTAGCTACATAGCGAAACTACAAGGAGGAACCTGAACACTTTGTGTCCAAACGGGTGCCACAGAGTTGCTCCCAGGTGCCTTGAGTCCCTAAGGGGGCTCAAGACAAGATATAAAGACAGTAAATAACAACAACAGCAACAACAATAATCCCAACTTCCCTGCCAGCCTCACCGTGTGCAAGATGGGCTTGTTCTTAGCCAGGGTGATCATGCCCAGCCAGTGGCCCAAGTTCTTCAGCAAAGAGCGGTCAGAGAAGTTGGCAGCAGCTTTGTCAGACGTAAGGAGCACCTAAAGGGATTACAAGGAGGAGACATTAAAACAATGACAGTTACTTGCTATAGTTTTTCAATGAATATCCCACAGTCACAACCAATATTAACGTAGTTTGTGGCAGCAACAAAAAACTTGACATTTCTGGACTAGAACAACTCCATTCAAAGCAAGGACCACACAATTAAACAGGAAATAACTCCTTCAAACCAGGAACAGATTTTTTTTTCAAATTTTGTTACATAGTGTAATTGGTCCCTGTAATCCAACCTTTAAAACACATCTGCTGTCAGGTTTCTATATATTCACTCACCTTGATGTTTCTGTAGGTTTCATTCAAGACCATTTTGTTGAACTCCGGATTTTTCAGGGTGTCCAGGAAATTTGAATAAAGGCTATGGAAGTTTGGCTCAATGCTGACTCTTTTCATCACGAGGTATTGCGAAACCCAAGGCATGAATTCCTCTTTCACTGTTTCCTTCAGTTCTTCAACCTGGTTTGTTGCATTGAGAGTAAAATGGGTTTAATAAGCCGTCGGGAGACGGTTCTGATGCTCAGCAGCACGAGTTGTCAAAACAAGGCCCCACAATCAGAAGAAAAGGAAATAAAGGGCTGAAAGATGTGTGCGCTTCTTACCTTCTGGGTCATGTTGGACTGAGACAGGTTGTTGAAGATAAAGGCAATTTTTTCCTGCACGTTTTCAGGGGGTTCGACAATCCTCTCCGTCTGATCAGTGGCCACCAGCAGAGTATCGATGTTGGTTGTATTGATGGAAGGCTGCAGAAGGGGAACAACAATGATTTCAAGAAACAAGTCGGTTTGATTAAACCAAGATCCAGCCAACTATGATAACAACACAAACACTATTTATGTAGGGCCTAGCAAAGTTTTGAACAAAGTTGCCAAAGCGGGTCAACAAGGAACTATAACAGAGTTGCGTGGTCCCTTTAAGGCTGGAGTTTGGAATAAATAGAACAGGAGGGAGAGGCAATGAAATGAAATGCAAACTAAAGACTGATCTCTTCCTGCACACCTGGAGTGTGGTGGAGGCTCCTTCTTTGGAGGCTGGGGGGCTATCTGTCGGGGGGGGGGGGGGGGGCTTTGAATGCGATTTTCCTACTTCTTGGCAGAAAGGGGTTGGACTGGAAGGCCCATGAGATCTCTTCCAACACTAGAATTCTATGATTCTACTCCATGGGTATATCATATACTCCACTTGCTTAACTATCATTAGACCCTCTGCATATGCCAGCCACAGATACAGGTAAAATTTCAGGAGAAAATGCAGCTAGAAAATGGCAGTACAGCCCAGAAACCACACAACACCATCCGCAGGGATTCCGGCTGTTAAAGCCTTCGACAATATATTGAACAAAATATTTCTCCGCAATGACTACCACCTAAACAAGGTATGTAAAATACCAGCCAGCAGATTTTCCTTCCAAGCTTCCAAACCACCTCCAGTGTGCACAACCCCCTCCCAGGTCTTCCTTCCAGTCCTACACTTACCGGCACGTCCTTCTTGAAGCTGACCCTTCCCACAGGGGTGATGGTGGTCTTGGCTGCAGTGGTGGTGGTGGTGGAGGTGGTGACAATGGTGCTGACCTGGCCGGCCAATGGGGCTTTGGCTGGGGCCTGGGCCTGGGCTTGGGCCTGTGCCAACGCAATGCTCCCCGGGGTGGTGATGGAGCCCTGCATTTTCACCGGAGGGTCTCTGGATTGCTGCCCGTATTCAATGTACTGCGAGAGGCAAGAGGGAAGGTGCGTTGAACACTCGTGAGGATCGAGAGGCGCATCATTCAAAGTCAAGGCCCACCCGCCCCTGAGCAAGGCATTTGCGGGAATCCCCACCCACCACAACCCATCTGCCATGGAGATATAACTAGAGTGAGACACAGAGTTGTTTTAATACAATGACTGTATTTCTTCAATTGTCAGGGGCACTCTAATTTTAGTACCACACCATCAAAAAATACCTAAGAGACATAAGAAGCATAAGATGTTCTTATAAAGGAAAACATGAGTCTTAGAATTGAAGGAGTACAGTAATTGGGCGGGGAGGGGCTGCATCTGACCAACCCAACCCACCCCAGTTCTACCAAAATCCTCCAGGAGTGGGAAGGGGCATTTCTGTCTGGGAAAATAGGGATTTGAGGTCACTTCTGATTTATTTTTGGTTTTAAAAAGAAGGGCACAAAGTTTGACCAAAATACTCCCTTCCATACTTTCCCTCTGGGACCCGAGGCCAGAAATATAGGTTAACTTTTCCATACAAGCTTCAATGAGGGCAAAAAAGGAGCAAGAAGGGAACAACTGCTCCAAAGCATTAACTCAAATGTTGGATAACGAGCCCCAAAATCCAGCAATTGCTGAAACCGTTGTGTGCAACGTAATGAGGACACAGTTAGCCCCAGTGCCACCTCTTTTGAAGCCAAGATGTAAAAGATATGAAAGTCAGAGCCCATGTCTTATATGGTATAACAAACTCCTGCACGGCCCCCAGCACAGAAACCCCAAGCCAACATTGCTTTTAGTGTTTGGACGACAGCCGTTGGAGCAGACCTCCAGGGTCACAATTTACGATTGAATTCAAGGTCTGGGCAGACAGAGTAAACAAAGCTCCGTAAACAAAGCTCTTATGGCAAGAACGCAATGCATGTTGAGGCCAAGGTTTTAGTCCGCTCAGAGTGATATATCATTTCGTGCCTTTAGTTAAACAGAGCTCCAAGGGGACCCCGAAAGAAAACCTCCCCATTGCTCCCTCCATGGCTCTCTCTGTGGCGTTTCAGACTCACCTCTTGCAGGTGATGAGGGAACTGTATAAAGTGACTAATAGAAGCCAAGTGCTGACAATACTGAGGATAGTCCTTCAATCTGTCAATGGCAAAACTATCCATTAGTAGGAGGAAACAAAACAGCCCGGTCAAGACCACCACCATCACCACAACAACAACACAATGAAAGTTTTGCCTCTAGAAGTTTGCCCATACCTGCTCTGACCCCAAAAACCCATTTCCCTGTCCTTTTGGCACATCTCTTTCTCTTCCATTTTAAATCTCAATACCCACTGAGTTCTGTTTGTAAAACACTCCAGAACTTTAAGTGCATAGTGTAAATCTGGCGTAATTTAGATGTTAAAAACCTTATTTTTTTAAAGTGTGGCACGCTCCCACAGTGCCACCGGTTTTCAGAAGGAACCAAAGTGGCCTTTTTAATGACCTAGTGCTAACTTGACTGTACTTGCTGAAACCTGCACTTTGAAAACAAGCACTGTTTTTGTCAAGGCCCAAAAGAAGTGGTATCTCCAGCCCTGTGGGTTTGTATTTAGAAATGTCCCAATGCACTGCCTCGACTTCCAAGTGTTTAACCCACTCCCTAACTTTATTTGTTCAGCCACTGCAATTACTTTTTCTGCATGGAAGAGGGTTGGACTAGATGGCCCATGTGGTCTATTCCAATTCTATTATTCCATGAAAACCCAACTAAATGGAAACAGTTACAAGTCTGTTGTGCTGGAAAGTATAAAGCCTTGTTAGTCCTATCCTGGAAGAGAAATTACACAAGCTCCTATAGTTGGGAGTATCAAACATAGAAAACCCTAAGGTGCATGAGTGACCCCAAACCATGTTGAACTTCCAAGGACCTCAGGGTTTTTTTTTGTTTTGGTTTTTTCAGCGTTTCAGGAAGCGTTAGGAATGCATCTGTAGCTATTTGGGTTGCTGCTCCAAGCTCAGCTTCCGGGAGGAAAGAAGGGAGGAAAGGCATGCAAGCGCTTTGGCGAAATGGCAGGGTCCTGGGCACAAAGGGGCACATAATGGGCACAACAATGGCAGTGCAGAGGGAGGGAGGAAGATCAGCAACGGTTTCAGTGCTTTGGGGAGGAGGGAGATGGACTCAAGACTGACTTGAACCGTGACACAGAAAAAGAGCTACTTACCCACAGTCTTGAGAAGGCGGCCTCTAGCAAGTGCAGCCCCTTAACTGGTTTCTAGTGGTTTCCCCACTGATACATGTGGGCTAAAACTGGGCGAGACTGTTCCTGGTGTTCATAACATTGGAGTGTTGTATGTTTTCCAGTCTGTATGGCCATGTTCTGGCAGCATTTTCTCCTTTTTTCATTTTGCCTGCATCTGTGGCTACTGGCATCTTCAGAGGATCTAATAGTAGTCAAGCAGGTGCAGTATGTGCATGTATGTATGTATCTATCTTTGGAATGTCCAGGGTGGGAGGAAAGAGCCATTGTCTGTTATACAAGTATAAAGGGTGCAATTAACAAGCTTGGAAGTAGCCAGGCAATTGTTCCCTTTGAATTGTTTGTTGCCTGGGAGCATCCTTGCTTGCTGCTTGAAAGCCTCCTGTTGGACGGTGTTCCTTATTCACTGTCTTGATTCTATGTTTCTCAGTACTGGTAGTCAAAATTTTGTTCATTTTCATGGTTTTTTCCTTGTCCATGTGCTTCTGGATTTCAATGGCTTCTCCATGTAGCCTGACATAGTGGTTGTCAGAGTGGTCCAAAATTTCCGTGTTCTCAAATAATAATATTCTGATTTTTCAGCTGATTTTTCTGGCTAAATTAACAGACTATGGACATGCCACAAGTATATATACCCCACCTGCTTGACTACCACCAGATTCTCTGAAGATGCCAGCAAAATATCAGGAGAAAATGCTACCAGAGCACATTGGCCATACAGCCCAGAAACCACACAACACCCCAATGATTCCAGCCATGAAAGCCTTCGACAATATGTTCATAACATTATATGCCACCAGGTAGTCACACACACAATAACTATTATTTTGCCTCTTTTTAATTCAAGGATTTGCCACTTGATTCTGATGCATGTCATACAAGACTGCATTGTGGCCAATATCCAGACAACCTATGTTTCCCTCATTAAACAAACTTTTCAATTTATACTTCTATGTTGCAGGGGTGGAAACATTCAAGAAGGGTGACATTATTACATCAACTACATATTGCATCGCTTTATATATAGATATATATGTATTGCTAAAGTGGAGATACAGTTAAAAGATTCCGTTCTGTGAATTAATTTCTGGAAAGATTATAAAAAAGGCACTCACCTATTTTTAAACCTATCTAGTGCAGCAATACCAAAATAGTACATTTTGGAGGTAAAAGGCTTTCGTAAGGCTTCGAGAACATAGCGCAAGGCCAGGCCCAGGGCCATGTATGTGACCAGTCCTTTCTCTATTATCCCGCCAAAGAGGCAGGCTGTTATGTGGAGCTCTTTATCGGGGTACTGGGGGAAAAAGCGGTACTCCTCAAACAAGTTCCTCAGCATACAGTTAAACACTTCGCGCTCCCGTTTAATGCTGGAGTCCTTAAACCTCTGTAGCATTTCTAACACCTGCAAAGAAATCAGAAGGTTATGAAGAGACTCATTCCTTTTTTCCCCCAGCTTGCTAGGAAAAAAAACACAAATCTCCAATTCCTTCCCTCGCTTCACATGTTTTAAGGCGGAACTCAAAACTGCTAGACATTTTGACAGAAAAAGCTGCGCGTGGAAAGAATACTTCCTTGGTGAATAGAGGCCTTGCATGAAAGCATTCACTAGAATTTAATTTGTTGCACTAGATGTTTTAAAGTCTTTATATACCACCATCATTTCCAAATTTCTTCCTCCATATTCCATAAAGTGTACACTTCAATGCATTCTAATGGCAAGATCCCATTTAATCCTCCATCGTTTAAAGGTG
Source organism: Anolis carolinensis (assembly GCF_035594765.1). Classification (NCBI taxonomy): domain Eukaryota; kingdom Metazoa; phylum Chordata; class Lepidosauria; order Squamata; family Anolidae; genus Anolis; species Anolis carolinensis. The sequence goes on along the minus strand of NW_026943820.1, from coordinate 28,145,156 downwards.
TTGACTAAGCCATACTCTGCGGTTTAGGGAGGAAGAAGAAGACAAACCCACCCAAGGCACAGACCAAAGAAACGCAGGACGTTCCCCAAGACAGCAATACTATTTAAACATGCCGCTTGGGTGCTTTGTTCTCTTGGGAAATTTGCCAAATTGTGGGATGTTGGTATAAATTAAAATATCCAATTTTGCTTGCACAAAAAGCTGCCTGCCACTGTCTTGCAATTTTTAAAATTTCCCTCAAACTGCAACCAAACAAAAAAGCAATGTTGCAAACACCTACTGGCCCAAAATGCTTTACGTACGTGTAGAGAAACACCAAAGCAAACCCACAGCAACAGAAAAAGGGAAGAAAAGGGAGAGACAGAAGGGTTACCCGGTGCTCACCTCATCGACTGACATCGTTGGGTGCGGCGGGTGGTTATAAATACGCTGGAAGTAACTATTGGCCTCGTCGTCAATCTCTTTGCTAAAGTGCTGATTTGCCTCTGGCCATACCTGAGATAAGTCAGCTGCAGGTGGAAAAGGGAAAAGCCCATTAGCGGACCCACAGAATACGGAAAAACAGGCACTCATTTCAACACGAACGCTCAAACGCCAAGGGAGAAGCTAACAGTCCCATTAGAACTTTTTTGGGGATTTCAGGGTTTTGAAAACAGGTGTTCATTAGATTCGGCAGCTCATTTGACTCGAGTCAATATGGTACATAAAATATATTGCAATTCTATGGTGCACTCCATTTTTAGAAAGGTTTACGTGAGGGGGAAAATGTGTTGGAGAACTGAAGAAATACAGTAATAGTGAAAAAAAACACAGTTCCCCAGCTCTGCCACCACCACCACTACCACCAAGGCCATGAAGGGGCATTCATCCGTCCACCGCATGCCACAGCCACCTGCTCTACAGTCAGACAACACCAACACCACTTACAAGGTTTCATCTTACTCTGCTGGAATGTCGGCTGGTTCAGTCCCGAGGTGCTCAGCTTCCGTGGCACAAAGGGGTCGTTGTTCACCGCTGGGAGGCCCAGGGCCCCGGTCCCGATCCCCAGGCTCCCTGTTGTAAGGCCGCCTACTGGGAAGAACACACACGGTCGGTCAGCTGTTTACATCTGCAACTGTGGCCTCTCGCTTGTCCCCGCTCCAAAGGGGACAAGTAGACCATGCCTATGTTGTACCCCATCATCTTCAGCAAAAACATTCTGAACATAAACCAGGCATGGGAAAACTTCGGCCCTCCATGTGTTCTGGACTTCAGCTCCCACAATTCCTAACAGCCAGTAGGTTATTAGGAATTGTGGCAACTGAAGCCCAAAACATCTGGAAAGCCGAAGTTTAGCCATACTTGATATTACCAGTAGTTGCTGCATTTCCCATCCTCATCCTGTTTCCCCGAAAATAAGACAGTGTCTTATATTATTTTTTGCTCCCAAAGATGTGCTAGGTCTTATTTTCAGGGGATGTCTTATTTTTCCACAAAGAAGAATTTATATTTATTTGTTGAACAGCAAAAAAAGAACATTTATTATATACTGTACAATAGTTGCCATCACAAACCAGCATAACCAAACTGTGAATCCTATTAAGATTTTCTTGTTACTACCATTATTTCCATGTACAACTATCTATGGTACATACATTTACTGATCCTGCATGCTCTGGTGTTCTGTTTGTTTTTCGAACAAAAAACTTTGCTAGGTCTTACTTTCGGGGGAGGCCTTATATTCAGCAATTCCACAAAACCTCTATTAGGTCTTATTTTCAGGGGATGTCTTATTTTGGGGGAAACAGGGTAATACTCGAGTCAATAAGTTTGTCCAGTTTTTTGTGGTAGAATTAGGTGACTTGGCTTATTTTTGTCAGCTTATACTCGAGTATATACAGAAATTGCATTTTAACTTGATATCCTTATTGTTTATAATGGTGTGTTTTGATATAAGTATTTTTATGCATATTATGTTGACATCTATGTTTTGACTTTGTTGTGCCTGGCCTCGAGTTGTTGAGAGGCGGGTAACAAATAAAACTGATTACACTATGTAATACAATTTTTGTTCCTGGGTTATAAATGTCATCTTCTAATTGGATCTATTATAAATAACATGGAAAAAGCTTATTAACCTGCCAAAACTATGTTTTTGAGGGGCATCCTGCAGCACGTTTTGCTATAGTTTTTCAATGATGATCTAATTGTAGAGTCTCAACCAATTCAACATAGTTTGTGGAAGCCACAAGAACAAAATTTCTGAAATAGAACAACTCCTTTCAAAGTAAGTACTACACATTTAAATGGGAAATAACACTTCCAAACCAGGAACAGAATTTTTTTTCAAAATTTGTTTCATAGTGTTATATGAAATTGTTTTTTAAATGTTTGTAATTGCTACATTTTATATTGTTATTAGATTGAGTCCTCATGTGAAAAAGTAATACTAATATTAAGATTAAAAATAATAGTAGTAATAATAATATTCTTTCTCTCCGCCCCTCCACACATCCAGCTTTAATGGGCAGTGTTATGAATAATTATAGATCCAAGCCTCAGTATTTTGTGTTAAATCAAAACTGACTATCAAAAAACCAGAATGTCCTTAAGGAGAGCAAGTCCTCTCAAACAGCAATACCTGGAAGTTGAGAAGAGAGTCCGCCGATTCCACTAAAAGGAGTATTCTGGTTTTGTGTGGAAAGCGGTGGAAATGCCTTTGCCGGCGACTGAGGAGTGCTGAAAGCGGAGCTCAAGTTGGGAGGGAAGCCCGGCATGCTTTGCGTGTGCGGAACCGCCGAAGTGCCTAAGCTGAGAGAGGCCATCCCAGCAGCCAGGGGGTCAATCTGAGGAGAAATCAATATTAAACAAAGACAGCAACAAGCTTGTTTTTGCATGCTCAGTCAAGACTGGGCTTGAAGCCATACATTATGCCATGATCGCTAGGAGCCACTGAAAGCACTATTCCCCACTGATTTTCCAATTCCCTTTTATTTATCTAGGTTAGTGGTCATTGCCGTATCTTATGGAAATGAATGCCATGGTTTAGCTGAATGTAACATGAAGAAATACAATCCTGGATGCCCTGCTAATTCAGATTCAGTAAAAGACCCAGAGCTTCTACTCTGTCAAGAAAAAACTTCTCCCTATCTTTCTTCACACTGTGGTCAATTTTGTATTTAATTTGTGTGTTTTTAACTGTGCTGTGACCCATCCCAATCCATGGGAGGAGAGCTGGCTAAGAAATAAAATTATTATTATTATTATTATTATTATTATTATTTATTTGAAACACAACGAGATGAGTCCACAGCAGACACTCTGGTGGCTGTTGTATTGGATCACACGTTGGACACTTCCCAAGTGTCTATTATTATTATTATTATTATTATTATTATTATATTACATTACAATAATCCTTACCCTCCTTTTAAGCTAAATAGCTCTCAATGTTGCTTCTATTTACCCCCACTTCAAAATCCATATACAATGAAAGGAATGTCTTTAGGGTGAATATTAAAAGATTCTAAATTTGGCCTGTACAATACCGTCTAACTCCAGAGCCCAAGCAATTCCTTGAGCTGTAAAATCTGACATTTACATACAAACATATGTTTTTCGAAAAGATATATAGAAGAAAGTTCACAGTCCTCACAGTGAAATCACTCTACCATCTCAACTAAAGATGGACAGTGATTCAAACTATACATACTACCTCCTTCTTAAAGTACCTCCATGCCATTTCCTTTTGCTGATTTTGCGGCTCTATTAATTTTTCTCCAGTGCAATAATGCTCAATGACGCCTAGAGGAATCATGAAAGGCTGCTTGAAGTGACTACTGAAAATGCTTACTGGGAACAAATGCTTCACCCTATTCAACCAGGAAGGGACACTGGGAGGGAGGGAGATGTGCCTTGTTTTTAAAGGAGCATTTCAGTTCAGAACTGAAGTTCCCCAGCTATAACAAGGACTGGTCGTAATCTAGCACTGTGGCTTGGCCCGAGAAGCTACAGAAGACACGTCAGGTTCAAAGACAGTGCTGAAGCCACTAAGGCTTGGCCTTTGTCAGGTATGGCAGCTGTGACCGGCATCTTTTGCATTAACTCTGGAATTGGAATTGAGAAAATGGTTCCTCGCCTCCTTTTCTGCTCCAAGGAGAGTCACCTACCTGGACAGGAGAGATGGCATCCAGGCTGCTGGCGCTGGGCGGGCGTCCTTTGGGCATGACTCCGGGGGGAGGCTGCCGGGCTTTGTTCATGACATTGCTGCAGTTGGCAACCATCGTGAGAATCGTTTCTGACAGCTCTTGAGACACACTTCTGTGTGATGGGCATGAAAACAACACTATTTTAACTTGCTATACATTATTTATTTATTTATTTATTAGCTACATTTATATGCCGCCCTTCTCACCCCGAAGGGGACTCAGAGCGGCTTACAAATTTAATTTACATACAATATTATATTAGCATAGTACAATACTGGTAATAAATTACTATATTGTACTGTATCAATATATTGTAATATTATTAGTTATATTATATGTAAAATATAATATATAATTAATACTATACTGTATTATTAGTATTATATTGTATTACAATATAATATGAATATTATATGTATATACAATATGTTATAATTATTATATATTATTCTAAATTATATCATTCATATATACACACACACACACACACACACACACACAAAACTAGCATAGCATGTTTGGGCCTCCCTCCATGTGTTTTGGACTTCAACTCCCACAATTCCTAACAGCGTAGGCTGTTAGGAATTGTGGGAGTTGAAGTCCAAAACACATGGATGGAGGTCTGAAGTTGGCCCATGCCTGGGTTAAATTATTTCCTCCTTGTGGTTATCATAGCTTTTTTGGCATATAACAATCAAATTGCAACACAGGCCTATACAACAAGATGAAGTCACAGATAAAAAGGAAAGCATCATTTGCAACAGTTTCACAAAAAAGAGTGCATCTGAGTTGTTCAAAAGATATGGAATTAGATAACTCCCTTGCTATTGAGAACAGTGAAAATATGCAATTCCTGTATTTCAACCCTATCTTATCATATTAAGGACAATCAAGCAAATAATGGCCAAGTGTTTCAACAGAAATCAAGTTGCAAGAACAAACCCTTTTGGAACGTTCCACGTTTTTATTCCAAAAGAGCTGATAGCAACACATTACATGTTATTATTAGTAGTATTGTTTATTTATATCCCACTTTTTTCTCTACAATGAGACTCAAAGCGGATAACATTAAAAGCATTTCAATACAATTTAAAATCTACAAATATATTGCAGTCACCAAAGCTCTCCTCTGGGTGGAATGAATCAAAATAAGCAAAGATAAGCATAGAATGAATGACGTAGTAGGGGAACAGATCGTCTTTGCTGCAAGAGATTATGAAAGTCGAGATCTTTCTGCTCTTGACTGACTTGCAGGCTTCCACAATAATAATCATTAAGAGTACTTCCAAAAACAGGCCAATTATTCAAGTGCTGTCCCAGGAAAACTGAGTGTGTGGGTTGCAGCTCCCCATATTCCCTGCCCAAACTCAACTCTGCTTACCCAGCGCAGGCCTGAAGGCAAGCCAGCATCGTGGCCAGAGTCTCAGGGGGAAGCTGAGCACTTTTGGGCTGGTCTTTCTCTGGGACCAGGCCGCCCAAGATGGAGGGGCATCTCCTCTTGAGGAAGGTCATGCAGGCTTGGATGAAGGGCTCCTAAGGAAGGGGAAACACATATTGTCTCAGGGAGGCTGAGCAAATATAGCCAATACATTTCAAGTTGAGAAAGGGAGATAACATTCAGTACATACACTTGGGCCTCAGTATCTATGGAAGATCAGTTAAAGGACTCTTGACTCAGAAAAAAAACCCTAAAAACATGGCTTTGGTCAATAAAGGGAGCAGAGCAATAAGAGACTATAATTTCCCAATGATGACTCGGACTGGTCCTGGAATATGATCTGAATTGCTGTCTTAGTCTCCCCTCCCATGAAGTTGATAAAAACTGTGCCTAGTGGTTGGCTGATATTATAAACTACTGTTATAATATTTCATTCTATATTGTACTGTTGTTTTTACCTATGTTATACTGTGAATTGTGCATTATGTTTTTGTCTACTCTTAATTTTAATTGTGTTGTTGGGCTCAGCCCCATGTAAGCCGACCCGAGTACCCGCGGGGAGATGGTGGTGGGATACAAAAATAAAGTTGTTGTTGTTGTTGTTGTTATTATGATGATTATGTGATTTTCATTGATGTGTTTAATGTGATGTTTTGAATTGTTAGTTTTAATGCTTCTACAGTAGTCTCTCACTTATCCAAGACTCGCTTATCCAACATTCTGGATTATCCAACGCATTTTTGTAGTCAATGTTTTCAATATATCGTGATATTTTGGTGCTAAATTCATAAATACAGTAATTACTACATAGCATTACTGCATATTGAACTACTTTTTCTGTCAAATTTGTTGTATAACATGATGTTTTGGTGCTTAATTTGTAAAATCATAAACTAATTTGATGTTTAATAGGCTTTTCCTTAATGCCTCTTTATTATCCAACATATTCGCTTATCCAACATTCTGCCGGCCCGTTTATGTTGGATAAGTGAGACTCTACTGTATTTATTTACTGATGTATTTTTATATGCGGCATTGAACTGTTGCCTTGGTAAGGCTGCCCTGAGTCCCCTTTGGGGTGGAGAAGGGCAGGATATTAAGTGTGGTAAATAAATAATACCAAAATCCGCTGAGACTCACTCAAGTCTCTACCTTAACAACCAGTGGCAAAAGGATCAGATGGTTGCCTTACTTTTCAGCCATTATTATTATTATGTTCATTTATACCCCACTTTTTCTCCCTACAAAGGAGACTCAAAGCGACTTACTCTAAAAACATTTCAATACAACTCAAAATATACAAATATTAAAACAGCCATCAGGGAACGTTGGCTCCCTGGCCTTTGCTAAAACCTCAGAGACCCATACGTCACTGGGGCCAATGATACTGCTTCCACATTTTAATTCAAGAGCACATTTAGGAAACAATATTTAAATGTATCAACTTTAGAACAACAGTGTTGATGCTTTTTTTCTAAGAAAATGGTTTTTACCATCCAAAAAAGTTGCAAATCAGATAATTAAGACACTCCTGCTTTACCCCATGTTCCCGGATCTTATCCGTGAGCCATTTGTCTAATTTGAGGTATTCCCGTCGGGAGGCAAGTGCAGCAAGGTCAATTACAAAGGCAAATGGAGTACCATTTAGCAGCATAGACAACGCCTAAAGGGGGAAAAATGAGAAAAACGGCTCGTCAAAGGAGGCGGCATGTCCCTTTCCACGTCACCACTTCTCCTCCTCCTCTGACTGCTGCCGATGTACCTTTCTGAACATTCCTTGAATCAAGACACATAGAAAGCAAAACAGAAAGAGAAGCCAACCATTCATTTCCAAGAGCTGGAGCTTTCCTTGGAGCTTGGCTTCTCCTTCCAACTGCACTTGCTTATTGTGCTCAATTCACAGATTACAAGTTAGTAATAAGGCATCTCTGCATTAGTGCCAACTTCAGTTAAATGTGACCCTCTGGACTGGGATACGAAGGCTGACCCAGTGAGCCTAGACAAAGTTGCACAACAATCATTCCCTATAACCCAAACCACATAGACCTTTTCCTATCAATGCTAAAGGCAATCTAAGACACTTCAATGCAGAACTAACTGGAGTAGCTACACTGCTTTAAGAGTTGGGAGTCTCTAGACTGTTCTTGGGTTCTTTGTTTTCCTCTACCCAAACCCTGAAGCCTTGTAGCATCACCAGCACACCAAAGTCAAAATAAGACAAAAAGTATCTCACCTTCAAGTCTTGGGCCACGTCTAAAATGCGTGATAATTTTGCTTGGTCGTACTGTTCCCCTCTCATGTACCATTCAGCCATGGCGTGCATGATGAGTTGGCGAATTGAAGGAGACTGGCCCTAAAAGAGAGAGGATCACTTTCAAAGACGTGTTGTTACATGCTTTCGAAGTCATTTCTAACTTGTCAACATGAAAGAAGTGGTCCTTCATTGCTCATGAGTTAGATAAAAGAGAGTGGACCATCAATGGATCTACAGTGAACTCCAAGGCTCTGGTCAAGAACTTTACGGGTGCAGAGTGCAACTGGTCCCAGAGCAGAGCCAACAAGACAACTCTCATAGAGCTAAAAGCATAACCAACTCATATCCCATCCATTCCCCCAAGAGAGGCACACAAATGGGGACGGATGCCTCCAATCTGGGCTCAGACCACAGCAAAGCCCTTACCTGCCCGTGCCAGGCATAATGCAAGATGATGGCAGAGTTGGGGTGGTTGCCAAGGAAGATAGGCATCAGTGTGGAGATGAGTTCATGGCGCAAGGTGTGCCAGGAGGTGTTGATCTGCAGCAGGGCCAATACCAGCATATCGGGGCAATGCTTGATGGGGAAGCTGAAGAGCTGCTTCACCTGTTCGTACTGGCCCACCTCCGCCAGACGCAGCAGGGACTCAATCAAGTCCAGGCTCTTCCTAAAGAGAGAGAGAAAGCCGAGAATGTCAGCAGGCTGATGGTAGTCATGGGCCCAAAATTTGTCTCATTTGTTTCATTTGTGTTTTTATTTCATGCCGGTCATTCGTTTGGCATGATACGGGAGACCCCTCGCCAAACAGAAAAAACAGTGAAACCAAAAGTGGGAATGATGACATTTGTTTGCTTGCTTTTTGTCCCATTGGCGGCAATGGACGCGCTTCCCAGGCTTCCCTACCGCCGTTTTAGGGCAAGAGGGTCTCACCATTTAACTAATCCTCAGGCTCTCTCCAGCATTCGAGTTGTTAGGGTTGTTGGGATAAACCCGTCTCTGAATCCAGATAGGCAAAATGCAGTCTGTGGCTCATTGATGCTGTTTTTGCAGCCCTTGGCTCTTCTTTAGGCTCTATTATCTTTTTAAATGGATAGCAAGCCCCCAAACTGTACTTTTCAACATACAGCAACAGAGACTCTTTAAGTGTGTGTGTGTGTGTGTGTGTGTGTGTGGCCTGCAGGCCCAAAGCACCCATGACTGCCAGGGCTTACAACTGAGTGCCAAGCACTCTTACTAGGCATTCAGCGCTCGGCTGCAAGATCTGGCAGTTGTGGGCTCTTTGGGCCTGCAGGCCACACACACATTCAAAGAGCCTGCAACTCTCAAAAGAGAATGCTTCTGGACCATGGCCATACAGCCCAGAAAGCACACAGCAATCCCATCAAGAGACAACCTTCACAATCCAAACCATAGCGAAAATAAGATGCAGTCTCAAGCCAAAAGCATCTTAAATATATATGGTTGATGGACTGTGTGATGCGACTCTTATTGTGTACACATTTGTTCATGGTTAGGTAATGCATTTAATGCCCAGCAGAGCCTCTCGCTCCAACCTAAGTGGCCCATCCTTGCTGCACATCCTTGCTTCATTGCAAGGACAATGTAGTGATTGCACAGGTCTTCTTCCCAAAAGGCTACCAGAAAGCAACAAAGCCTGGTCATTTCCTCAAGTATAGAAGTCACTGCAATCCTGAAATACTTCTAAATATATGCATTCCTGAGGAAAGTCATGCCGCTTACCATGTGGCAATTTCTCGATTGTCATCCTCAGGTGGTGCTTTCAGGATATCTGTGGCAACAGTATGACAGGGGTAGTCGGCAAAACAGAAAATCTCTGGGTTAATGAGGGAATGCTGGATAAACGATAGCTGCAAAAAGAAAAAGAAGACATGATGAGAAGAATGGTTTCATTAGCCAGGTTAGGTTCATGTTTTATCCATTTAATCCAAAATGTTTCCCACTCATATTCTTTGACAATTCTGTTGCTTCTCAATATAACTTCTAGAAGCTTTGGGCTCATTCTCCCACCAGGACTGGGTTTATCAACAAAGGCCATGCACATCAGATTCGATAGTTAAAGGAGAACATCACACATGTCCAAAGTAGGAAGACTGTGCCTCCCTCCTGAATTTCAGTACATTTGTGCTGCACTACGATGAAAAATCCCGACTTAAGCTACCACTCCCCTTCAGATGCAGGTAACATACACTGCCTGGATGAAGAAATAAGGCAGCTGAAAGGTTTACCTGGCCTTCTGCGTGTTTCCAAGGCCTGTAGATGAGGTCGACCGGGAAGACTTCCAATCCTAGCCCTCGCTGGACACCGTAAACCACAATTTGCAGGCCCTTGCTGTCACGGATCTGAAATCCAGGATGGTCCAGTTCGTACGTCACCTCCTTAAAGTTCAAGGCTGGGTTCTGCAGAGAGCAAGACCAAAATGAATTGAATGTATCATGCTCCTTTTTCCAAAAACAAATGTCTTCAACGAAAAATAAGCTGCAGCAGAGAACAGGGCAGAAACAGGGCAGCACAAAGCGGAGGAGGAGGGCAGAAAGGAAGGGTGAAAGGAACCTTTCTGTCCCCAAGTCCAATGAAACGTAATGTAGAAACATACACATCAGAACCCACTGCCACATGAATTTAGCAAGAACATCCTTGAATCGAATCGAATCGAATGTTCACTTTTAGCTAAATTACCATTCCAAAATTAGGGTGTGCATTAGATTTGCATAATATGGTAATCTTAGTTCTCAGCCAAAGCAAAAGGGGAAGCTACTCCAGGAGCTGTACCTGGAGCTCCTATTTGAGGGACATCACCTTTAATTTAACAACCATAGCTCAATGCAATGGGATCCTGGGATTTGTAGTTTATTTATTTATTAGCATAACATTTATATCCCACCCTTCTCATCCCGAAGGGGACTCAGGGCGGTTTACAAGTCATATGTACATACAATATATATTATTTGTATAGCACAATATAAGAATTATATATTGCTATATTGTACTATAACACTATATTGTAATATTACTAGTAATATTACATGTAATATAAATATACCATTATAATAATGTATTATTATTGTTATTATATTGTATTACATTATAACGCTAATATTATATGCATATACAATATATTATATTAGTATTATACTATTAGTATAACATAATATGATTATATATTATTAGTTAGGTGAGGCAACAGCATTCTTCAGCAGAGAAGGTAGAAGACCTTGTAAAACAATATACTTTCATACAATTGAGCCAGGGCAATTAAAGTGGGTTCATTCTACAGCAGAGATGTGCCCCAAGGTTTTCTTTTCAATTGCTGGAAACTTTGGCGCTCTAATGTGTTTTTAAGAAAGGAACCCTAAGTAGGCAGCAACTGTAATGCACATCTTTTTTGGCCAAATGACAAAGAGTGTACTGTTTGCCGCTGCACATTACAATCGCCAGCACATACCTTTTTGGTTTCAGGTCTTTAAAAATTGAGGTGTGCATTAGATTCAATGGCACAAAAGACATGAGGAAATACGGGTATATCTACCCCTTCAGGAAACCCATCCACTGTGAAGCAGCCCTCTTTCTGACTCTACATTTCTCCTCAAGACCAACATGAGGGCCAACGTACCAGCTCCTTCAGCACATCGATCAGGACCTCCACGTTCCACGTATGGGTTTGGGCGCCATCGTTCTTATCTCTCCCGTCACTCCAGATCCCACTTCCCGGAGCAGAGATGGACTGCAGGGCAAATGTTTAGGTAGAGAGATTAGGATATCAAACTGTGTCAATTTGTTAGCTTCCAAGATCCATTCAAAGTGTGCAAAGCACCAAGCACCAAGGGCACTCACCTGCAACGGGATGCCATCTGTCAGCCCTGAGTGAGTGCGCGCCATCATCCCCAAAACCCGGGCGACCTGGGCAGCCGTGACCTCTCCAACGCCAAACTGCGTGATGATGTTGCGACATTCTTCCACACTAAAAATAACCATATACAGACCATAATATACCAGCGAATGGCTGTAGTTCATACTTCAAAGGATCCCAAGCAAATTCCCGCCTCTAGGAAAGGGCTCACGCACCTTGTACAGAAGCCGTAGCCCACTTCCTGCATGAAGTCCGCCAGAGAGCTCTCCATCATGGTCTTGGCTATCCCTCCAGAGTCGGGCAGGATCCTGTCCATTAGGATGTCCCGTTTTTCAGGGTACAGGAGTGGTGCAAGCACCACGGGGCAGCGTTCCTGGGGGAAATCTAAACAGACAGAGCACTTCACCGTCGTATGGTCTCCAAACACACAAAACAGAACAAAAACCAATCTTTGAGAGCCCTGTGTATTGCATACACAAATATTTTTAGTCTTGGGATTCAGAGTTACTAGGTTGTGCATTCTGCAGATGCATGAGTCCTGTGGAAAATCATTCATTTTAGAACCCAACAATAGTATAGCTTTCTAACAAATTACACACAGGTAAAATGAAGATTAAAACTACAAGGTGAAACGATGACTGAACTGATGAAACTGGGGGTTTACAGCCAGTTTGGCAAGAGTTGTATTGCCCTGGAGAATCACACATCTGTCAAGGGGGACCTCTTGGGGAGCCTTTTGATGACTTAAAAGACTAATTGTTGACCTAGCTAAATAAGACACATTCTGGCCTGTTACACACATACACACACACAAACAAACATACTGGTTGTACATCTTGTGCCAGAATCCTTATAAGGATCTGCATTCTGGGGCAAAAACAACCCCAGAAGCAGCATGATTGTGGCATATTTCTTACAAAGCATTTGCTTCCAGCATTTGTGTTTCAAAAGCCACCTTTTACTTGTTTTTGGACTACCGTAGAAAACTCGCTCCCTCCCCAAAACATCTTCCCCTCTGAAGACCAGGGGTTTCAAGCAGAGGTGTTCCAGGAGCTAGCTTACCTCTACGTAATGTTTTGAGGAAAGCGTCAATTTGTTCCTGCCCGACCCCAAAGGCTCCCTTCTGCCCAAAGAGAAGATGAGAGAGGAGGAGGTGCAGGACCTCTATGGCAATGTCTTGGAAGCCACCTTCTTGATTTCCGCTGACGTCTGCGTCAATGTATGAACGCAGAAGATCAGGAAGTTTCTGTTTAATGAACTGAGCAGCTTCACAAAAACAAAGAAAGAGGCAAAAGTTAGCAGAATGGCCCTTGGAAAAAGCTTAGGCATCTGTTATTTCAGTTATAAACAGAACATATTAATTGCTCTGATCAGAGGGCAATTTCAAGAGAGCAGTGGCTACTAATATCAAGTAAGTAAGTAAGTAAGTAAAAGTTTATTTGTATACCGCCCCTCTCCCGACAAAGATTCATTTGTAATTGCAAAATATAAATGCCTCTTACCAAAACCTCGCAGATCTGGATTGAAGGAATTGAGCAAAGCAAGGCCAAAAATAACCTACAAACAAACAGAAGAAGTCAGAAGTCCAAATATCCATCCAAAATTGCATTTGCCAATCCAATCCGCCAAATCCTTATCGCGCCAATAAGTAGCTAACGTTTTGAAACAGAACAAGCTAACCCACCTCTTGAACCTTGCTTAATTTGATAACTTTGCTCAGCTGAGTAAAGAGATGGGGTGAAGGCTTAAGACTCTGAAAGGAAAAGAAATGGAACAGTTACATTTGTAATTACCAAAATGCTCTGTGGGGCTAGCAACACAAAGCTCTACCATGGAGAAAATAATTCATGGGCAGCACTTCCATGCCATTGCCAACACAATCACATTTGCTCCCTTCACTACTATGATTCCCCTGTTCCACATCCAAGCTGTTTGCAAGTTATACTGAGGTTCTGCTTTAATGTATTCACCACAGTCGCTCTGTAGCAGGTTCATACCAACCTTCTGATAGTGCAATGGATTTTCAATCGCATAGGACAGTGTCGAAATAAAGTTTGGCTTTGTAATCAATGACGCACACTCCTGGATCAGAAACTGGGTCTGGGGGGAAAGAGGAGGCTGTTGTAAGGTATGCAATATAGCTAAGACATACACCTCATCTTATGCACAGACTACTTCAAACTATCTTATTTACAGTGATATAATTCACCAATATCTTAACATGATGCTGGAGACTGAACAGGACAGTTTTACTTTCAGATGAATGTCTACTGTAGGCATATATTAGTCTGTATCATAAATACTGCTTTGAACACTGCTATGACCACAATACTCAAACAACAGAATGGCAGCAGAGCAAACATTTACTAAAGACATATAAGCAAGCCAAATAATTACTGTGCCCTTTAAACAAGTATTATGGCATTTAGTTAACAACCCTGTTTATCAGGGCTTTCTGAAAAACAAGGTTCTAATACAAAGGGCTTCAAAGACGGGATTCTGTCATCAAAATAAGCTCAGGCGTAATCCAACTCTTTGGTGGTTTAGGAAATGTCAACAGTTACAGCAGTTCATATGTATGTCTAATAGCAAACATTTATTTTAATTTTCAGTTTAATGGGCTGCTCTATTGTCCATGATCTCACAAAGGTATATTGATTCAGGACTTTTGCCACAGTGAAAGCATTGCACCAATACTCCAGCAGCCATGATTTTCCTGGAGGAGTCCTCACCATAGATTTTGTTAGTAAGGCTCTGGTGTGAAAAGAACCACCACAGAAGGGAAGAAAATAATAAATACACAAACAAATAAATCGGGATTTTTTCCCAAGTGCGGAATTTACCTGGTGGAAATCTTTGCCGCTACTTTTACCATCGCCACTAAAATCCACATGTGAGAATAGACAGCGTAGTAAGTGCCTGTCTGCCTCGGGACCGTGTCGATTCACAATCTGAGCACAAGGACAGACAAAGGGAAGAAAGAAGGCATTAGCTTTGGCAGAGTTCATCCCAACCAGTGCAGTGGGGCAAGTGCAGGGAGTGATTTTTATACAAGACTGTTACAAAAAAGATAAGCTAAAAAATAAATTTCCAAGGTGCCTGGAAGAGTCAGTTTGGACAGAATCGATCAGATGCACCTGCCTCAGTGGTCCAGTTGAATGCTGGTGGTGTTGGAGGGGGCTGATTTTGTAATTTGGGAGTTGTAATTGCTGGGATTTATAGTTCACCTACAATCAAAAGAGTATTCGGAACTCCACCAACGATGGAATTGAACCAAACTTGGTGGGCATTTGAGTTTTGGAGTTGTAGTTCACCTGCATCTAGAGAGCACTGTGGACTCAAACAAAGATGGATCTGGACCCAACTTGGCACAAATACTCATTATGCCCAATTTTGAACACTGGTGGGGTTTGGGGAAAATAGACCTTGACATTTGGGAGTTGTAGTTGCTGAGATATACAATTCACCTACAATCAAAGAGCCCCTTCAACCCCACCAACAATTGAATTGGGCCAAACTTCCCACACAGAATCCCCATGACAAATAAGAGACGAAACCCTTCTAAAAAATTTTTAAAAACTGGCTAAACAAAATAGAAGAACTTGAGAAGGTACCTGGATTTAAAACAAACAAAAAGAAAACAATGATACTAACAAAAAATATATAATGAAAAGAAGACGAGAAGAACTGAAAGAGATTTCAGGTCTACAAATAGCAAATAAAATTAAATACCTAGCCATCTTTTTAGCTGCAAAGAACTCCAAACTCCTAAAAAGCAACTATGAGATTAAATGGAAGGAAATATAAATATAGATTTTATTTGGATCTCATTAAGAGGTCCAATTGTAATGGATGAAATGGTCCACCTACAGAGAAATACTTAAGAAAAGGGAACATTTACAATGAAAACACAATAAGAAATTAATCACCATAATAAAAAATATACCGACAGCTGAGAGAATATTATAACAAAGATAAAATAAGCTTTATAGAAAAAGAATCCTCATGGAATAATGACAATTAAAAAGATGATAATTACAAAAATATACAAGAAATTATTAGAATGAAATACAGAAACTGAACAAGTCAAAGAATGTATGACAAAATGGGCCAAAAGCATAGGAAGACCAGTAAAGATGGATGAATGTGACAAGATGCGGAACCACAAAATGAAATATACATATTCATATGACCTAAAAGAAAACTGGTGTAAAATGATGTACCAATGGTACATAACTCCACAAAAATTAGCTAAATACTATAAACATGTGAATAATAAATGCTGGAAATGTGACACGAAAGGACATTATCGGAAAGAAATAAAGGGGAAAAGCCAGAAAATAGTCAATACAAAAATACAACTCAAACCAAAATACTTTTTACTGGGATTGACAGGAATGGACTGGGACACAAATAAAGACAAATTGTTTAATTATATGACAACAGCAGCTATAATAGTATACACTAGAACTTGGAGAATTTAAGAAAAACCCACAGTAGATCAATGGTTAATAAAGGTTATGGAGATCATGAATATGGACAAATTGACCCAACTAGTAACTAAAATTCAAGGCGAGTACAACAAAACAACTGATTGGACTTTGTTTAAAGAATATATGACAAAGAATAAAAGGAATATGATAATATAGTCCAACTAACAGAATATTAATCATCTAATGCCAAACAAGAGCGAAGAAGAGCATATTTTCAAGAGAATTCTTAAAAACCTCCCCTCTCCTGTCTTCCCCCTTTCATATTTCTTCACGCCCTCGACCCTCAACTCACAACCCCACCCTTCATCCAAACCTTTTTTCCTTCTCTTCCCTTCTTTCCTTTCTTTTTATCACCTCTAGAAAATACTTATTTTAATAAAAAAAAAAATTTTAAAGAACACATAGAAGGCCTGAAAAAGTAAAGCAGAGACGTTGTAGAAACTACTGCAGACACCAGAAAGTGGCAGCACCCAGAGAATCCATGTCTAGGAAAAGCTGAAGGAAGCTCCAAGTCCACACAATGTCTCTTCCCAGCAACTCATCTCTTAGGCGCATGAGCACTGCAGAGGGGGAGATGCCCAGACCATAACCAACTGGTGCAGGCACCAATGTTCAACTTGCACAGCTAGCAGCTGACTTCAGGAAACCCTGGGTCTAAGTGCTGTCAATGGCCGCCCACAGCGCCAGCGCTGCCACTACTTCTAGGCCCCATTGCCAGCTCACCCACCAGCACTGGACCAGCTCTGTCAGCAACTCATCTCAAAAGCAGCCAAGTTTCTCTGGGAAGCAGCCAAAGGCTCTTGTACTTCCTGGGCTCGTTCTTAACGAGAATCTGCTTGTTCCCATCATTATTACAACTCAAATGTTACAATGAAGTTGGACAATGTTGGATGCGAGGAAATGTCTCTCTCGTCCAGGACAGAGTGCCTGCGTAAAGGCTATAAACAGAGCATGAATAAATCAGTGGCCTCCTGCTCTTGTTCCTCAGCTGCTGGGCTATAGAGAAACCACCCCAGTCTTTGACGTTCAGGGGTCAAAAATGCCTCTTTGTTCCAGAATGTACTCAAGGGGGTGTAGAAGGCATATCCCCCACATTTTACACATGGCAGTGCTGCTCCACCCTCTTCATCCTCGCTGCCCCTTTTCTGCAACATTATAATATTATTTCTGTGGTGCAGTGTCTTTGCTCTTTGCCTAGAAAAAAGAGAGGCCAACCTAACCTGTTCTTTTGGTGAAAGAGTGCCACAAAAGGCCTTGGTCTGTGCCTCCACTGACCATACCTCCCGTTAACAAGGCAACTTAAGGCATATACCAATACAAGATGCAGCAATGGCCACTCGCTTTCCAGGCTTTAAAGAGGCATTCTCAAAATTTATGGTGGATATCAGCGGCTAACCTGAGTCATGCTGTTCAGAGTCATGACTCAGAAAGGCTAGTGCCTGGGGAAGAGAGAGAGAGCCGGGCTACATAGAGCTCTTGCGCCAACCCTGTGCAATGACTCACTTCATCAAGCATCTTTTAACTACATTACATTTTAATTTCGACTAGTCACAATTAACAGGTGGTTCTACAAAACCTATTATGATTTAAGAGGTCAGTTTCCAACAGGTCAGGCAGGTGCATAAACAAAGAGGTAACTGGTCTGGCAAGGTTGAGAGGCCAAAGAAAGCTCTGAAGAGGGAGGAGGCAGAACAACTAAGTGGCGCTTGTGAGTGACATGCCAAAGACTCCTGTGAACAGGAAGAGGAAGCTTACAGAAAGGATCCAAGGGAAAGTCTCTTCTTCTGCAGACAAGCCATAGCTTAGAGCAGAGCTTTCCAAACCGTGTGTTGGGACACAGTACTGTATCACCTGAAAAATGCTGATCACCCTGCTCCTACTAGAAGAAACCTTCAAAGGGTATCCAACTTTCTTCAGCCATCCAGAAAGGTACAGTCAAAACCCTCCCGACAGCCATCCAGCCTCAGTTCAAAAACCTCCAGACAAGGCGAATCAAAAAGACCCCCAGAAGGCTTCTAATCTAACCCTCTTAAGCCAGGAAGGAATACACAGTCAAAGCACCCCTGGATGGCTATCCAGCCTCCATTTAAAAGTTTAATCACTACAGAAGTGGAGGGCTGGCACTGGCGCTGTTCAAGTGTAGGGGCTGCTATAACCTTTATAATTTGGGCCATTTGTTGACTAAATTGCAACAACTACCACTAAAATGAGTAAGTTTCTAATTAAGAAAAGGAAATCTGTTGACAATGATGCTTGTGATGAACCCCATGGAGTAGCTATAAATAACATGTTTATATAGTAAAGATTATATGAAGCTTATATATATACTAACTTGGGGACCCGGCAGTGTCCGGGTTATTAGAAGGCATTGTTTGTTTTGGAATGTTAGGTAATAGTTAAATTTGGTCCAGTTTGGTAAGGGTGAACTACAACTCCCAGATTCGCAGGGCAATCACCCCCAAACCTCACCTGTATGCACAGTTGGCCATGTTGGGTCTGTGCGCCAAGTTTGGTCCAGATCCATCACTTGCTGGGTTCAGTGTTCTCTGAATATGGGTAAACTATAGCTCTCTGATGCCAAGGTCAATCACCCCAAGTTGGCAGTGTTGGATCTGTCTGCCAAGTTTGGTCCAGATCCATAATTGGTGGGGTTCAGAGGGCTCACGGAATACAGGTGAATTATAACTCCCAGAGATAAAGTCTAACAGTATTCCCAGTTGGCCATGTTGGGTCTGTATGACAAGTAAGTTCCCGGTTCATCATTGGTGGCATTCAGAGTGCTCTTAGATTGCAGGTGAACTATAAATCCTATTTTCTACAACTCCTATACATCATGGTGAATTCTCCCCAAACCTCTAATATGTTCAGTTGCTGATCAATTCCTCTGTTTGCTGTGTGCCATAGGAAAGGGTTAAGGGAGAGTCAGTGAGCAGGGTCATGCAAATGGCAAGAGAATTGAACAGTGGGATGTGCTCGCTGTAACCTGGGAGGGAATGACTTGGTGGCTCCTCAGCACTGGGACCTATAGACTGTTTGTGGAGACCAGAGGCTGTCTGTGTTAGCGCACCACATACACACATATGGATTTTCACTTTTTTATGTGTATAGATGGACATTATATATTATATTTTAAAGCTCTGTCTTACAGATATTCAGCTAGCTCCCAAAACTGAAGGGGTATATTGCTGTCCTTGGCTGATGATAATATTGCCTAGATCGGAGTCCTAAGTCTGGATCTACACTGCCAAATAATCCAGTTTGAAACAGATAATCAGAAACTAGATCATATGGCAGTGCAGGTAGGGCCCTAATTGCATCTTCTGGATTAAAGCATGCTCTCCACCAAATGTGATTGGCCCAGCATCGCCCAGTGAAATTGATGAAGGCAGATTTTTGTTCCTGGGTTATAAAAGTTTTTTTCCCTAAATGATTCCATCATAAAAACATGGACAAAGTTTATTAAACTAATTTAATGTGAGACATCCGTTTTAATGTTTGTATATTTGTAGATTTTAAATTGCACTGTAAGCTGCTTTAAGTTTCCTTGTGAAGCAAAAAGTGAGGTATAAATAAACATAATAATCCTGCAGAACATTTTGCTCTCATTTTTCAATGAATATCTCATCATTGAGTCTCAACCAATTCAACCTAGTTTGTGACAGCCACAAAAATGAAGTTTCTGGAATAAAACTACGTTCAAAGTAAGGATTGCACAATTAAACAGGAAATAATAACACTTTCAAACCAAGAACGTAACATTTTTCAAATTTTGGTACATAGTGTAATCCAACACTCTGCCCACTGCTGGCTTTTGAGAGGTTCCCTTGACAGTTCCCAGGATCTCCTGTCTCTAACCACCCCCAAAATATTAAGATAAGAAACACCAACCTAGTTATCAGACCTGCGGGTGATACATTCAACCTCTGTTCCAGACAGAAAAAGGGAAGCTCAAGCCCTGCACACGTATGGAGGCCTCATACTTGGCACTGGAGGCACAACTAGCCAATGTCATATATTTACCCTTCTTCACAGCAGAAGAGGCCTGCACCTGGCTTTCCAGTATACAAGGAGAGTGCGCCTAAGGGCTTCAAGCAAAGCAAAATGAGTTGAAAGGACTGGTACAAAGACAATGGGCAACCACAGGCTACCCTTAGGACAGATTATTCATAACCTGCTATCAGGGTTGAGTTGCTTCCCAATAGCAACTTTAAGGAGCTCTATGTGTGCAAAGGACAGAAAACCAGCTACAAGGTTCAAAGGGAGCCCCCAGCACGCCTCCTAAAGCACATTCCATTGATGACAATGTAGCTGGGCACCTATGAATACAGAGTTCTATGCTTCTCTCTGAAGGAAGGGAACTGTAGGTATTCTGCAAGCAAAGATTGGGGATACATGCAGTATCGTACATCACGGGGGATATGAACTTACAACCTGGGAGCCAAATCTTGTCCCTCGGGACTTACTTGCAGCTCAGAGAAAACAAGGAAAGATGAAATTTGAAATACACAGAAGCTCACTTCCAGCTTTTATTTTAAGAGGAGGCCTGGGTTTTGAGGGGCTTCTTTTCCCCCTTAAATCCAGGAGTGGGAAGAAGCCCTCAACCAGAGTTTTGCACTGGGGTAGCCTTGGTGATCACATGCCGCAAAAACCACTTTCCTTTTGTTTTGCAAAGCATTCACTTATAATTAAAGCAATCCACCTAACTCACCACAGCAGAACAGAGTGACACTATTACTTCTCTTTAACTGAAGAATATGCCTCTGGACCACATCTTTTTATTATGTTCCCAATATGTTTTGAACTGTTTTAAACTTTTGTATTTAACAGAATTGTGTCCATTAATGCAAAGGTAAAGAAGAACTAGCTTTCTTAACTATACTATTATATTATTTACATCTGGTCTTTCACCAGCATGAGATGCGAGGCAGCTCACATCGCATTAAAACCAATTAAAAAGATCTATCTGACATAAAAGCGTAAAATCATTATATAAATGGTTCAAATAACAACACTACTAGAACCATTTAATGTTTTTACTCTGAGAGATGGGGTCTTTTGTCATGGTGATGAACTTATCTAAACTCTCCAACTGACTCATTACTCTACTCCCCCCCCCCTCGCTTTCATCTTGTAATTTAATGCCATTTCATCAAATTTATTTAACAAATGTTATTGTGTTTTTATTTATTTAACTATTACAGGAATTTTAGCATAGTGAAAAGTGTCTATCTATTTATTTATTTATTTATTGTCTTTTGTTGTTGTTGATGATAGTGGCCTCATCAATAAACAGATTATCTATTAGCACACTAACTTGTTAAAGTGAAAAGAATATCAAAAATATTTATTTTATCTATATTGTTTTAGCTTGCTGTAAACTGCTTTGGGTCCTGTGCTTGGGAGGAAGGCATGACATTAAATGACTAAATATTAAGTTTGTAGACCAACAACATTGCCCTGAACCAGGACTGTTTGTGCTGGATATGCCGCAAGGCCTGTCATGCCTTTGGAAATTGTGAGCATTCCGGTAAAACATGTTTAGCAGCATGAAGACTGCAGGCGGGTACAAACACAGGTGAGGCCTCCGCAAGCAATGAATCTCACTTGGGAGGGCAATTTCCTTGCCTTTTCCAACCCACTGACATTTCAGATCCTCATGAGGCATTCATTCAGCTTCCAAGGC
Organism: Anolis carolinensis; assembly: GCF_035594765.1. Lineage (NCBI taxonomy): Eukaryota > Metazoa > Chordata > Lepidosauria > Squamata > Anolidae > Anolis > Anolis carolinensis. The sequence continues at coordinate 28,123,233 of NW_026943820.1, read as the reverse complement.
AAACGAAAGAGAGAGATTGGTGCTTCTTTAAAAGAAGAGTTTTTCAAAGAGCAACAACCCCATGGATTTCCTTGGTGACTGAAAGCCTAGGCAGCAATGCAGGGAGGGAAGGCACATCACCAAGAAGAGTCAACAGACTGTGTTCTTTCATGGAAACAAGCTGTGATCCCTTTAGAGAGAAAAATGTATGATGTGGAAATGGTTAGGATATAAGAAAGCTACAATCAAAATTTTGGAAGTGAATGCTTTCCAAGCTACTGAAAGAGGCTCCCCATTTGCTTCTGGTGAATCAGTTCAGTAAGCAAACACAGAAACAAAAATTAGAGAAAAGAAAAACACAAAAATACAACTGTTGCAAACGTTGGAGGACCACAGGGTTCTTCCTTCCTGAAAAGAACTTGCTTTCTTCTAACTATCAAAGGTGTTGAACAATGTTCATAACAAAGAAAATTCATAACTGTATTGTCGAAGGCTTTCACAGTTGAAGTCACTGGGGTGGTGTGTGGTTTTCCTGGACATTCCACAGGTATATATACTCCACTTGCTTTATTGCTATCAGATCTCTGAAGATGCCAGCCACAATGCAGGCAAAACAAAAAAAGGAAGAAATGCTGCTAGGACACGGCTGTACAGCCCAAAACCCAGACAACGCCACAAAATTCATAATTGTTTCCCTGCGCTCATGCTTATCTACTAGAAAGTGAATGTTTTATATATTGGGGCTGAGTATTGATATAAATTGCTTCCTGCACAAAAAACAATATTTTTCACGAAACTACTCACACCTTATTAATGCTCACTTAACAAATTGTCCAGGTAACACACACAAACTCCTGCAAAACTGGCTATTTGTTCCTACCGGATTGTGCATGTATTGAAGCAGCAACTTGAATTATTCAGGCTGAAGCTGCTCTTTGAAACAGAAGCCCTCTCAGCGCTAGAGATTAAACTGGGCAGAACACGAGTGGAAGGCATATGTTTCGACTCATTTCGGTGAAGTTTACATACTCCATCAACACTCAAGGGAATTCATATAGGAGAGACAGCAAGGCAGCAACACTGGCTCTCTGTGGCTGACTGCTGATTTGTATTCTGGATAGACTGCAGACAAACTACTCCACTTTTTCATGTTTTTCAAGGGCAGAGATTACAATACAGGAAATGCCTTTGGGAATGGGTTGTGATTACCGAGTGAGACATTACACCTGAGGAGTACTTTGATGTTTACATGTTTTCCTGATGAGAGCGGTGTGACTCAATATGCAGCACAGGGGACAATGGCTGGCCCTCTAGCTGCAGCTCTCATCAACTCCAACCAATGGTGAAGGACAGCAGTTGCAGTCCAACCACATTTAGAGCACCACAGATAAGGAACCGGCTTATTACACATGCTCAACTAAATCTAGTGCTGGTCCTACACAGAAAAGACCCAATGAAATTTAAATTAAAGGGGAAAAAAACATTTAAAAGTCAGCCGGGAGAATTCTATATTTTGTGTAAAAAGCAACTGCAAAATGTACAATAGATTTGTAAAGATGTTGATAACTGAGTCCTGGGAATCTGCACTCCCTCCAGAAACAGCTGGTGAATGACATGAATGAACAAAGGACCTTACAGTGTAGTTTAAATTAAAGATGCCTCAAATATCAGAAGAAGAAAAAAGAACAAAAATATCGGACTTTCTAATTCTTGATTTGAAACAAACTCAATCAGCCAGAACAAGGAGTACAAATGATACCAAAAGGAGCTAAAGCTCTTTTTTCATCCCCACCATCATTTCAACTTGAAAATGTTTTGTGTGTGATTTTCTACTCACGTGTTGTATTTCCTGCTGGCTGGCTCGGTAGTTTTTCTTGGTTAAATTGTCCACCAGGTAGCTGATTTGAGACAAGGCCAGCGAGAGCGAGTCAAGATTCATTGCTGGTTGGGGCGGAAGCAGGCGGCCGAGCCCGGCGCAAAATCACCATTATTCCCCTTTAGTCACCTCAGAGACAGGTTAATGTTTTTCCCCCTAGTTAGCAGATAATCCAATTCCTGCTGTATCTTCAGCTCTTCTTTCCCAGTGTTCTCAATCTTTTCTGAACCATGGCACCTGCAAAAGCAAACAAGAATGTGTTATAACTTCCTCAAATGTTAAAGTAGTATTTCGTGATATCACACCCTTTTTCTACTAACTGCACAAGGGCAACTGAATGGGCATATAGCCACAGCATTACATTCAACAAAGGGACTAAAGGGAGAAGAAGAAAAAAAGCTTAAGGCGTATCAAAGGAGAAGATATCAATTGTCTTCCCCTCAGTAAAATTTATCATTATGGGGGAAAAATCATTACGTCATTTATTTTCACATTCTGTCCCACTGTTTCCTAACTTGTATGCTTCTGCTTCTACTAGTACTAGTGTACTAGTATAACCCATCTCGTGTAAGCTTTTGAACATTTGGCAATATAAGTAACAGATGCATTTACTCACAAGCAAAGAATCTATTTTTTAAAATCCAGAAAGAAATGTTACATTGCAAGTTCTATAAAACAGTGACAAATAGGAATGAACAGCCGCACCCTGACCTTCTGGACACATGAGCAGATCCTGTATAAACAATGCAGTGGGGCAAGCCTGGCCATGAAATTTTAGCAATCATTAAAATACAAATATTCCTATACATACAGCCTGATGTACGATTAGCAGAGAAGTAGGGAAACTATTTTCTGTCATGGGCCTCATCTGCACAGAAGTCATCTGCCTGAACTCTCACCGAGACAACATTTGATCAAAGGGATATAGGTAGACCACCCTCATTGCAAAACCTGTTGGACTTTAGACTCTTGTTATTGGAAGCAGATGCATAAATGGGGCACAGTCTCAAATTCACTAATACTGGCACAACACTGACTGAAGGGAGACGTGCCTAAACACTACAATACCACAGAAACCACTACGTAACTGCTCACTGATCCAGAGCAATGCAATTTATCCAGCATTCCCAGAAAAAAGCTCAGCAGCAAAAACATTTAATGCACCTTTGTTCCAAAGGGTCAGCTAGCATAGTATAAACACTGAAAACTTCACAGGTGGTTAAGTTGACCCACTGTGGAATTACTAATAACAGGAGGACATACCAAAAGGATTAATATCTGCTTCATCCTTTATACATGTTTTCCAAAGCTATACCCTGTTATTAGGGCAAACATATATGACTGCTTCACAACCCATACATGGGCTCTAACTTTAAACCAGTAAACTAAGCAAATACTAATGAAAAAAGAGACTAAATTCTGTGCATTTCCTTAAACAGACTAGTGAGCTATACATCTGAGCCAAGATCTTTTATTATGACTTCTTGCTTAATACCAGGAAGTCAAGAAAGCACAGAAGTCTCAACATCCAAATAAGGCCCATTGATAATACAAATAAATTTCTAGAATCATTCCTTTCAAAGAATTCCCAGAGATCTTATGCAGAATTGACTCCTGGGATTCTTCAAGTCAGAACCATGAAAGTAATCTACAACCAACCAGAACTTGTGATGTAGATATGTTAAACTACGTCAGAACTAGGAGTGAAGAGGCGAGGAAGTCACTTTCAGATGTAAAAAATGTTTTTAGGCTTTTTATTCATTTCAGACAGTACACATCAGAGTTCTATAAATATCTTAATACAGGTTTGTCTCTAAACAAAAAGCACTAGAAGAAATTCCACTGCAAAAGTGACAAGTCTATGTAATCTCAAACAGTATCTCCTACTACAGTAAGTCAGCATTAGAAAGTAATCAGACTATTATCAAGAAAAATAATTACATTTACAAATGCATGTAAATATACATAGCAAGCACCAGCTAACCTGGTCGATATGTAACATTATTCGACACATTTATCATTAGCTACACAAACTTACTCCTCTCTCCAATGTGACTGTAAAGCAACCAAGAGCCTTGGCTTCTCTTTTGATCTGTTCACAATTCTGCACAAAACACAAACTCAATGTTTAAGTGTTGTTTATCTAAACAAACTGGGATGACAGAATACATCTTAAGCCTGCCTGTCCTTGTCAAAGAAACTAGTTAAAACTAGATACTGTTTCAGTTCAAAAAGCAGCTCAGGGCTAGTTAAAAAATGAATCATCTTTCACTCCCTGATGGCGCAGTGGGGGTTAAACCCTTGTGCCAGAAGGACTGATGATTTGAAGGTTGCTGGTTCAAATCCAACCTGGGGAGAGGGCAGATGAGTTTCCTCTATCAGCTCCATGCGGGGACATGAGAGAAGACTCCCACAAGAATGGTAAAAACATCAAGTCATCCAGGCAACGTCCTTGCAGACGGCCAATTCTCTCACACCAGAAGCAACTTGCAGTTTTCTCAAGTCGCTACTGACACGAAAAAGTCCCATCAAAAGAAAAGAGAAAGCATATGGGCCTCAAGTAACACTACAATCATACTGTAAGAGATTGGTCAGAAAAACTAAATGACCCAAATCAAGCTTTATGCACACAGACAGAAGAACACAGACCTTTATTAGATTTTCAACACCATTAAGCAACAAGATTAAGATACTATACAAATGCTAAATTTCAAGTATCACTCTAAACATGCAATTAAATATTACTTTAAAAATCCCACCGACTGGTATCTGCTTCCTCAGAGAAGGATATACTTAATCTTCAGCATACTCGGTAAAGTACTGTCTTACTTTTATATCGGTGTAAGGACTATGAGGAATTCACTTCCTGTTTACGAAGTAATTTTGAGACTTTGAATGATTCTGTTTTAAATTCTTATATCTCAACTTAGTGACCAACCTTTAATTCAGATATAGGAATTGGACAACCCCCCCCCCCCCAATCATTATAGAACCGCAACTCCTAGAAGGCAGCACAATTCCTAACACTCTTTAGCTGATCAATATGTACTAAACTCCTTTTTTCTTTTGCAAATTTCTTTGTTTATTTAGCACACTAGGAGCTGTTTCACTTATTGGGAAGCCCTTTTAGGTATGAGCTCAAAGAGCAAAGGTTGCAGGTAAAGAACGTGCTGGACTCTAAGAAAAGAGAGATAAGAGAACAAGGCCACAGAAGCTTTTTGAATGAGATTATGCAGGGCCAGCAGAGAAACCCAGAGTACGGCCCCATCTACACTACCGTATAATCCAGTTTCTGAATCTAGATGATCTGCTTTGAACTGGATTATCTGGCAGTGTAGACTCATACAAATCCAGTACAAAGCAGATCATCTGGATTCAGAAACTGGATTATACAGCAGTGTAAATCTCTGAAGGAAGACAATGTGTAGTTAAGGGCAGTAACAGCTTTAAATGCTGAGAGCTGAATAAATGCAAATAGACCGTACCAAGACGGAGCAAAACTCATACACTTTGCAACCAAAATGGTCCAAAGTTGAATTGCTGGTGTTTGTGCGTGCCTTCAAGTTGCCCGAATTTCTATTAAATACAGCAAGTAGTGTTTAAAAAAAACCATCTGGAGACCCTGAAGAATAACTGCCAGTGATAGAAAACAACTCCTGGCTCTACTGAAAAACAAGACACTTCAAGCCTGAGGAGGCTTCCCAGTTTCCCAAAGACCACAAAGTAGAAAATATCACCAATTAAAGGAAGATAATGAGATTAAGAACCAGAAATTTAACTGGGAGCAAAATCAATTAAAAGGATGGCATGTTCAGAAGGAGGAGTGAACGAGAAAAAAGGATTTAGGACAACTATCAGATGGATTTAGGGCAACTATCAGAGGTCTTGGGAAGGGTCTGTTGTTATCAGTAATGACAGAATAATTAACACTTGAAAGCATGGGGCATAATGGAATTATTGAAGGATAACATATAAAGAACAGCAAATGGCAAAAGAGCCTGAAGAAATAATCCCAAAACTAAAACGCTTTCCTCCTTCCTTCATTCAAAACTCACAATGAATGAATCCACACTGTAGAATGAATGTGATGCAATCTGGGCCTTTGGGTTTTTTTTGGGGGGGGGGGGGGGTAGTGCTAGGGAAGGCCATGGGAAACTAGAACTCCCAGGATCCCACAGCAGAGAGTAATGGTAGTTCAAGGAGAATCTACCAGCATTACAGGCCATCCCTGAGTTAGAAATCTACTGCTAGGAAGGGAAATCCACTCCTGGAAGAGTTATTATCAGAGGGAAAAGGGGTCTCTATTGAAGCTCTGCCCAATCCTTGTTTCCACAACAATCCACATTTTGCAAAATCCAATTCTCACAGGGATAGAAAGTGAGGTGGAATCTCCTGAACAAGGGCACAGACAGCAAAGGAAACACAATAGGGGTGTTCACCCTTCCCTATGCTATCCAAAGACAGATATACACACACATATACATACATAGATGGAGATATTCTTTCTAAGCTATTTTCCCATGGACAGGTTAGCATTGTGACTGTCGTTTCCACAGGGCTTTGTTTGGTATATATAAATGGAAATACACACAGAAATATATATATATATATATATATATATATACACACACACACACACACACACACACACACACACATATACACACACACACACATACACGATAAAATATATATGGAAGGATATGAACATATAGATATAGAAATATATATTGGGTGTATATATGCCCACAGAGATATGGGTATACCTGGATATACACACATACATACATATATGGTAAATCTATATATGGATGGATCTATATTGGTCATACAGATACATGGATATATATAGGTATATATACATTATTATTATTATTATTATTATTATTATTATTATTATTATATTTAACTATACCCTATCACTATCTCCTGGAGGAGCTCAGATGGCTCACAAAGCACTCAAGGTGCAACATGCAAAACACAAAAAGTGCAGAAACAATAACATAAAACAATAAGCAGCCAACTTAAACATCATAACTTCACAATGCCCCTTGATAAAAAACAGAAAAATACAGCTATTGTTGGAGGTAAAAACAACAATAATCGATCTCAATCTAGTAAAATGCTTAATAAAGAATCTGAAGGTCCTCATATATATTCAGAAAGAGTCTAAATATGGTCAAAGGATTGCTGGAAAAGCGATATCTTCAACTGGGTGGATTGAAGACATGGATATAAACACAAACATACATATATGGATATACAGGTACACACACATACATATACAGACACATATATTGATATAGATGTCTACAGATATTTGTGGCTGGAGCTGTACTTAAAAAATGCCACTGTTTCCGATTTACATACAGATCCCAACGAAGAACACACCTACAAGGCTGGTCTGGTTCGTAACTTGGTGGCTGCCTGTCCAACCCTACCTTACTTCAAACTTGGGCCCTCTAGGTGTTGGGAATGGTGGGAGTTGAAGTCCAAAAGACCTGGAGGGCTGGCGGGCCAGGGTGGGCCGAATCCTGGGAGAAAGGGGAGGCCCAGCCTTGAGGGGAATCCAGCCGGGAGGCGCTTCCGCGAACGAGGCCTGGGCCTGCAGATCCGCCGGGACCTCGGTTTACTTTCAGGCCCGGCTCTCGCGCCCCCAGAAGGCGGGGGAAGGCCTCCCTGAGGCCTGGCTTACCTCGAGCGCGCCGGGGCCTCCGTTCCTTCCCTCTCCCTTCCTTCCTTCTTGCCTGAGCCGCTCTGCGCTCCGTCGCGACCGGGCCTGCCTTCCCTTCGCTCGCTCCGAAACAAAATGGCGGCCGGAGTCGCGCGCTCACGTCGCGGCCCTTTCTCTTCCCGTCCTGCCCCGCGGCGGGAAAGGCAGGGGGCGGGGCCTCTTCCCGCGAGATCCAATGGCTCGGCGCGACCTAAGCCCCGCCTCCCGCTTCCAATCCAATCACGAGCCGAGGCTGAGGAAAGGGACTCGAGTTTGGACCTTTTTGCGCTCCCCTAGATCGGCAGCCCCGAGGAGGCGGGGAAAAGGTGAAAAAGGCCCGCCCATTGAGTCGTCTCCGGGCTCTAATTGGTTGAACGATGTCCTCGCTAGACCCGGGCTGTCCAATGGGAAGGCGGCGCTCTGAGAGAGTTTGTGAATCTACCCAATGGGATCAGAGCGCGGTTGTCTCGAGGCGGGAGCAGAGTAGTGCAGGAAAACACCGTTCCATCCTTTCGCCTCAATGAATGGTTCGCAACTTTGGCCCTTTGGACTCCAACTCCCAGAAGGCTCAGCTGCGTTAGCCCAATAGCCAGGAATTCTGGGAGCCGTAGTCCAAAACATCTAGAGGCCAAAGGCTTGGGAATCACTCAAAATCTAAGCCACTACCTGTTATGTTTGGGAGAGCCAACACTCCAGAAGCCAGGAGCAGAATTCAAAACTAGACTAGAGCAGGGGTCCTCAAACTTTTAAAGCAGAGGGCCGGTCCACAATCCTTGTCTTATTTGTAGTGCAGAAACAACAACAACAACAAAAGAAAAATACAATATTTAAAAATAAAAACAACGTTAACCAACTCAAACCGATCAGGATTTCAATGGGAAGTGTGGACCTGCTTCTGGTCAACAAGATAGTCAAGTTAATTAGGATTATTGTTGTTGTGTTGTTGTGTGCCTTTAAGTCATTTCAGATTTTGGGCGAGCCTGTCAAAAAATTATTATTATTATTTATTTATTTACAACATTTATATACTGTCCTTTTCACCCCGAATATATACAGTATATTATTTATTATTATTTATTTATTTATTTACTACATTTATATCCTGTCCTTCTCACCCCGAATATATACAGTATATTATTTATTATTATTTATTTATTTATTTACTACATTTATATCCTGTCCTTCTCACCCCGAATATATACAGTATATTATTTATTATTATTATTTATTTATTTACTACATTTATATACTGTCCTTCTCACCCCGAATATATACAGTATATTATTTATTATTATTATTTATTTATTTACTACATTTATATCCTGTCCTTCTCACCCCGAATATATACAGTATATTATTTATTATTATTATTTATTTATTTACTACATTTATATACTGTCCTTCTCACCCCGAATATATACAGTATATTATTTATTATTATTATTTATTTATTTACTACATTTATATACTGTCCTTCTCACCCCGAATATATACAGTATATTATTTATTATTATTTATTTATTTATTTACTACATTTATATCCTGTCCTTCTCACCCCGAAGGGGACTCAGAGCGGCTTACAAATTTATATGTATATACAGTATATTATAGTTTAGCATAGAACAATATTAGCATTATATATTACTATATTGAATTATACCACTATACTGTAATATTATTAGTAATATTACATGTAATATATAATATATAATTAATATTATTATATGGTATTATTATTAGTATTACCTTGTATTACATTATAATATTACTATCAATATTATATGTATATATAATATAATATAATATTATTAAAACTGATCTAAAAATATTATATTATAAAACTGAGGGCAGGGGCCAGGTAAATGGCCTTGGAGGGCCGCATCCGGCCCCCGGGCCTTAGTTTGGGGACCCCTGGACTAGAGAGATGGGCCGAAACTAACAAAATGAAGTTCAACAGGGACAAATGCAAGAGACTTCACTTCGGCAGAAAAAATGGAAATCAAAGATACAGAATGGGGACGATGCCTGGCTCGACAGCAGTACGTGCGAAAAAGACCTTGGAGTCCTCGTGTGGAACAAGTTAAACATGAGCCAACAATGTGATGCTGCTGCTAAGAAAGCCAATGGGATTCTGGCCTGCATCAATAGGGGAATAGCGTCTAGATCCAGGGAAGTTATGCTCCCCCTTATTCTATTCTGCCTTGGTCAGACCACACCTGGAATCACACTGTGTCCAATTTTGGGCACCACAGTTGAAGGGAGATGTTGACAAGCTGGAAAGCGTCCAGAGGAGGGCAACTAAAATAATCAAGGTCTGGAGAACAAGCCAGACACAAGACAGGGCCTTCTCCGTGGTGGCCCCCCGACTCTGGAACACCCTCCCCAAGGATCTCAGACAGGCCCCTACATTCGCAGTCTTCAGAAAGAATTTGAAGACCTGGCTGTTCCAAGGTGCCTTCCCAGATTAATAGGAAATCTCCAACACCAAGTCCCATAAGCACTTTATTAGAATTAAGATCGCATATCGCACTCTGCACTTGCCCTATAAGCCTTATATATCACCTGTCACATCAGCACTTTTAATCGTGTACCCATTACTCTAGCCCGGCCCAGATCTGTTGTGTTTTAGCGTATTGTTATTGCTTGTGGTTTATACTGTTTTAATTTTTTTTAATTTGCCTCTGTTTGTATTGTTATATTGTGTGTTGAGGCCTTGGCCTTTGTAAGCCGCATCGAGTCCTTCGGGAGATGCTAGCGGGGTACAAATAAAGTTTAATAATAATAATAATAATAATAATATGAGGAGCGTCTTAAAGAACTGGGCATGTTTAGCCTGCAGAAGAGAAGGCTGAGAGGAGACATGATAGCCATGTGTAAATATGTGAGGGGAAGTCATAGGGAGGAGGGAGCAAGCTTGTTTTCTGTTGCCCTGCAGACTAGGCTTCAAGCTACATGAAAGGAGATTCCACCTGAGCATTGGGAAGAACTTCCTGACTGTGAGAGCTGTTCAGCAGTGGAACTCCCTGCTGCGGAATGTGGTGGAGGCTCCTTCTTTAGAGGCTTTTAAGCAGAGGCTGGATGGCCATCTGTCGGGGGTGCTTTGAATGAGATTTTCCTGCTTCTTAGCAGGGGGTTGGACTGGATGGCCCGTGAGGTCTTTTCCAACTCTATGGTTCTAAGTGGAGTGGAGTAGTCCAGGAGACAAAGGTGCTGAAATGGGCTATGAATGGGTTATGTGGTTCCAGCAAGGGACAAACAACGGGCCCATCAGATCCCAAGGATCTTTATTGTTGATGTTGTCTGTCAGCCTGTTCAATCTGTGTCTGTTCCCACTGGACAGCCTGAGTCTGAAGTTCATGAAGGAAATTATACTTCAATTGAGGGGCTTGGGACGAAATTAAGTGTTAATGAGAGACCCGAGTAGCCAGAATTAAGTGCGGATGAGCAAGGTTCAGATGAGAGGCTTGAGACAGGGGAGTTGTCGGGGTTTCACCTTTCACCGAGTACTTCAGAGTTACGGTCTGGTAGTGACTCGGAAGCAGCGAGAAAATAACCTTGAACAGAGGACAGTTTTACAGTAAAGATAGAGAAGTCTCTCAGAAACTTAGGCGCTCTGCTGGTTTACAACAGAAAAGAGATAATAATCAGTCAGCTGCCTCGAAAGGGAAAAAATAATGCATTTCTCACAATCTGGGATTTTGGGGAAGGCTTTTATTCATTCATGTAGCGTTCATTTTCCAGTCAAGGCAACATTGCTTTACCTCCAAGGTTCCTGTTTCCAAGCGCTCCTTGTTTTCAAGGATATTTTCTAGCTCCTTGGTCTTTGGGATTTAATGTTTGCTTATTGAATTACTTTATCCAAGTTTTGCCTATGGTCTCGTTTTGCTATGTTTCCTGTTTTCACCTGCCTGGAACGCTCTAATAAACCTATATGCAAAAGGAGAGCAAAACTCTTTTGCGCAATCTGAGTTGAGCATCATGGACGCAGCAGGTCTGCATGATTAATACATTTTAATAACATGGAATCATAATAGAAATATATATTATACACATATCATCAGCAGTGTTTACAGTGTGCTCACAAAGGGTAGTTCTGAGCAGGATTGTAGACTCTTTCCCAAGCGTTCGGAGACTAATGACAAGGCCATGACGGTGGGTCAAACGTAGCTGGTTTGGGAGAGGAAGCATTTGAACATCTTCAGAGCCGGGCCAGGCTTGTACTGGGGGACCATGTGCCCAGCACCCTGCACATTTGGGAACAAACACAGAACAGCAATAGTTAGGAAAAGCACAGTGCAAATACACAATGCTGGGATGTGAGCGAGCCAAAGGAGGACAAGGTCATCGTTTTTGCAAAGAAATGAAGCAGAAGCATCTTTGTACCAATGTGTCACTGCATGTGCACACAATGGGTTTCCAGTGCTTTGAATGCTTCCTCTCCCCCGCATCTTCCTCCTCTTCTTCTTCTTGTTCTATTTTTTATTTATACCCCACTTTGTCTCTCCCAAAGGAGGCTCAAAGTGGCTAAGTATCTATTATTATTATTATTATTATTATTATTATTATTATTATTGACACAACGACATAGTATGACACAGCAAACAAGATCTATATGCTGGATTTCATATCACAAAATCACAAGTCGAACACTTCCCAAGTGTCTAGGACTGTGTGATGTATTTTTGGATGATGCGCACAGATCCCAGTCGGGTGGCCTTTTGCAGTTGGCAGATCGTAATTTTGTCAATGTCTATTGTTTCCAAATGCCGGCTGAGATCTTTTGGCACAGCACCCAGTGTGCCCATCACCACCGGGACCACCTGCACTGGTTTGTGCCAAAGCCTTTGCAGTTCAATCTTGAGATCCTGAGAGCAGCTGAGTTTTTCAAGGTGGCACCCATCAAGGGGGATTATTATTATTATTATTATTATTATTATTATTATTACAGTAGAGTCTCACTTATCCAACACTCGCTTATCTAACGTTCTGGATTATCCAATGCATTTTTGTAGTCGATTTTTTCAATAAATCGTGATATTTTGGTGCTAAATTCGTAAATACAGTAATTACTACATAGCATTATTTCTGTCAAATTTGTTGTATAACATGATGTTTTGGTGCTTAATTTGTAAAATCATAACCTAATTTGATGTTTAATAGGCTTTTCTTTAATCCCTCCTTATTATCCAACATATTTGCTTATCCAACATTCTGCCGGCCCGTTTATGTTGGATAAGTGAGACTTCACTGTATTATTATTATTATTATTATTATTATTATTATTATTATTATTATTATCATTATTATTGTATGACACAGCAAACAAGATAGATATGCTGGATTTCGTATCACAAAACCACAAGTCGAACACTTCCTAAGCGTCTAGAACTGTGTGATGTATTTTTGGATGATGCGCGCAGATCCCAGTCGGGTGGCCTTTTGCAGTTGGCAGATCGTAATTTTGTCAATGTCTATTGTTTCCAAATGCCGGCCGAGATCTTTTGGCACGGCACCCAATCTTTTATTTTATAATAATTTTTAAATAATTTTAAATAATAATTTTTATTTTATAATAATAATAATTTATTTATTTATTTATTTACAGCATTTATATTCCGCCCTTCTTTCTCACCCCGAAGGGGACTCAGGGCGGATCACATGACACATATAGGCAAATATTCAATGCCTTTTAACATAGAACAAAGACAAGACAAACATAGGCTCCGAGCGGGCCTCGAACTCATGACCTCCTGGTCAGAGTGATTCATTGCAGCTAATTGCACTGGCTTGCTCTCCCGCCTGCGCCACAGCCCGGGCCCCGGGGTATAAATAATAATAATTATTATTATTATACCCTGCTTTATTTTTCACAAATCAGAACCGACAACGGTCTTGATTTTCCAGGTGCTAAAGTGGTATGAGGTTTGATAATGGACCCAGTGGCATACAGAGCTCCTTTACGTGACAGGCTGCTCACCAAAGAGCTGTGGGATTCCCATCCCTGGAGTCTCACTCACCTTCACCGTCAGGAACGTGATCTTCTCATATTCCTTGAAAAACCCTGCCACTTGGTCTTTGTAGTACCAGGGCTGGAACCCGCTTTGCGTCTGCAGGATCAGAGAGAAGGCAGGGAATCAGTTTCATCAGCCTGTTTGCAGTACATTATGCAACGTGGCTTCTTTTCTGGGTTATCAATGTCATTTCCTAATTGGTTCTATCATTAAAAAAAAACTGGGAAAAGCTTATGAAACTGCAAAAACTTTGGGACATCCTGGTGCAGCACATTTTGCTCTACCTTTTAATGAATATCTCAGACAGTCTCAACCCATTCAACATAATTTGTGGCCACAAAAAAAAACAACAACAAAGTTTCTGGAGCATAACAACTACAGTAGAGTCTCACTAATCCAAGCCTCACTTATCCAAGCCTCTGGATAATCCAAGCCATTTTTGTAGTCAATGTTTCCAATATATCGTGATATTTTGGTACTAAATTCATAAATACAGTAATTACAACATAACATTACTGCGTATTGAACTACTTTTTCTGTCTGATTTGTTGTATAACATGAAGTTTTGGTGCCTAATTTGTAAAATCATAACCTAATTTGATGTTTAATAGGCTTTTCCTTGATCAGTCCTTATAATCCAAGATATTCGCTTATCCAAGCTTCTGCCGGCCCGTTTAGCTTGGATTAGTGAGACTCTACTGTAGTTTCAAAGTAAGGACGGTACAATTAAACAGCATAAACTCTTTCAAACCAGGAACAGAACATATATCAAATTTAGTTACATAGCACACCTCAGTTGTGATAGTTATTGGAGCGAGAGGGTGAGGTTGCCTAATAATAACTGGCCACTTGGGCTTCCTCCCCACCTCCCAAGTCCTGCTGGTTGGCTTCTGAAGCCATTTCCTATTTTTGCTTACTGTATTACGCGAATCTAATGAGCGCGCTGATTTTGGCAACCTAATTTAGCCCAAAAAGGTATGGATTACATACGAGGATATACGGTATGTACAGGCAGTCCTCAAGTTACAGACAATTTGGATCTAAATCAGAACAGTGACTGTAATCCCAGTGTAATCCCAGTCTCATATATATATATATATATATATATATATATATATATATACACACACACACACACACACACACACACACACACACACATACACACACTGGTATATATATATATATACTAGCTGTGCCCAGCCACGCGTTGCTGTGGCGAAGTCTGGTGGTATGGGAAATAAAGTATTGAGGAATTGGTGGTAGTTAAGGTAAAGGGTAAAGGTGTGGAGTCCAGATAATCCAGTTAAAGCAGATAATATAAGGTTATATAGGTTATATGGCTGTGTGGAAGGACCTTGAGTCTACACTGCCATCTAATCCAGTTAAAATCTGATAATCTGTATTTTATAGGCAGTGTGGAATAGGCCTAAGTGAGGCCTAACTCTGCCTGTCCCCTGGGTGAGTGGGTTGCTAGGAGACCAAGTGTGTGGAGCTTAGCCTTCTAACTGGCAGCAATTGGATAAAAACAATTATTCCTCTCCCTCTAATTAGGGCTTTATTTTTCTTTTCTTTTTGTTGTATCAACCTAGAGGCATGGATGAGGGGTTGTGCTGTCAATTTTTGAGGTTGTGGGGTGTTTAGTTTTGTTGTTTTGGTGGTCGCCAGGATTCCATCACTCTTTTATATATATAGATATAGAGAGAGGGGGGGGGGGTGTATTTGTAAAAAGGCATCATGATTGACTGGGTTGACTGGAAAGGCATGTGTCAACAGCTGATTGGTTGAGCCAGCCAGGAGCCAGAATTCCGACTGGCTACTGTCTATGGCTTGCTGCTGAGACAAACGGTTTTAACTGCCACTTTCACCTCGGAGAGTGCTGACTGGAAACAGTCAGGAAGGAAATGGCTTCCAACTTTCCGAAGTCTGATCACATGTATTAGGGGGAGAGTGGACTGGAGCTCACAGCCTGAGATTGGGGACAGGTCCAGAAGAATACAGGCATCAAAGACACTGCAAAGAAGGCTCTTTCCTTTCCTCCTTCTCTCCTATCCACTTTCTTAAGAAAAGCTGCTATGTTTGGAGATTTCTCTTCCTGCTTGTCCTCGAGTGAACTTCCCTTTTGTTGCTTACCGACTGGTTCAAAGCCTGGACAAACTTCTCAGCCCCCAGGAAATTGCAGGCCATGTCCACGTCTCCGTTGTAGACCAGCGCTCTCAGGTCCTGCTCCAGCAGAGCCTTGTAGAAGGGAGACATGTCCTGGTATTCCCGCTGGTAATGCGCCCGCACCTGGGAACTGAAACACAGCAGAGGAATGTGAGGCCGGAGCCACGGGAAAGCTGTTCGAGACCCAGAAAAAATCCAGAAAGAAGAGCCTTGTTGTGCTTGCTCGCCAACTATACCAGGGCAATGTGTGGAATAATAACACTATGTCACAAATTTTAAAAATATTCTGTCCCTGTTTTGAAAGTGTTATTCCTGTAAAATTGTGCAGTCCTTACTTGGAAAGGGGTTGTTCTACTCCAGAAACTTTGTTGTTTTTGTGGCTTGAAATGGTTGAGAATGACGAAAGAGTCATTGGAAAACTAGCACAAAATGTGCTATAGCAGCATGTCCCTCCCGCAGAAACAAGGTTTTGGCAGTTTAATAAACCTTTCCCATGTTTTTAGAATAGAACCAATTAGGAAATGACATTTAAAATCCAGAAACAAAAATCATGTTATAGTGTAATAATAATGATGATATTTATTTATAACCCCTTTTCTTCTCTTAAAGATTGTGGAATGATTCAATGACGCACTCACCTTGAGTATATACAGGTATTATTATTATTATTATTATTATTATTATTATTATAACACATTCAAAGCTTTTCCCATATCAGTGGGGCCCAGAGCAATCCTTTGAGGCTCACCTGCAAAGTTCCCAGTTTGGGAGGCTGCTGGGAATATGGAGAGCCTGCCGGACGTCATCTGCGTTCAGCCAGACGTACATGGCCGTGGCGTTGATACACGCCGGCACTCCTGGGATGGCACCCACTGCCTGGAAAGGAAGCAAAATAAGGGGGAACAAGTAAATATAGGGTTAGATGTGAGTAGGTTGCTAGGAGACCAAGTGGGCGGAGCTTAGCCTTCTAACTGGCAGCAATTGGATAAAAACAATTCTTCCTCTCCCTCTAATTAGGAGTTTATTTTTCTTTTCTTTTTGTTGTATGAACGTAGAGGCATGGATGAGGGGTTGTGCTGCCAAGTTTAGTGTTTCTGGGATGTGTAGTTTTGTTGTTTTGTCCTAGGCCGAAATTTCATTACTCTTTTATATATATAGATGGATGGAGTTAGACTTAAAAAATGTCCCCAACTTACCGGCACAGGGACGTTGAACTGGTATTGGTGGAAGAGGTTGGAGAGGTCGGCTTGGTAGCGGTCCTGGTAGTGGGCCCCTCCCCAGCAGGGCGCATACAGATTGTATATGTTCAGGCCAATCCCATAAAGCACCCCATAGGCCTCCGAGATCTTGGGGCAGGAACAAAAAAGGAGACGAGCATCACACTATGGAACAACGTTTGGAAAATGTTCTGTTCCTAGTTTGAAAGCGTTATTTCCTGTTAATTGTCCAATCCTTACTTTGAAAGGAGTTGTTCTACTCCAGAAACTTTGTTTTTTTGTGCCACAAACTCTGTTGAATTGGTTGAGACTCGATGATGAGATATTGCAAAACTAGTGCAAAATGTGTTGCAGGATGTCCCTCCCACAAAGGCAAGGCAAAGGCAAAGTAACTGGCAGCAATTGGATAAAACCAATTATTCCTCTCCCTCTAATTAGGACTTCATTTTTCTTTTCTTTTTGTTGTATCAACCTAGAGGCATGGATGAGGGGTTATGCTGTCAATTTTCGAAGTTGTGCGGTGTTTACTTTTGTTGTTTTGTCCGCTGCCGTGATGCCATCACTCTTTTATATATATAGATTTTAATGAGACAGAACACGATTTAAATATGTAAGTCAATAAGATTCTGCCAAAGAGACTTACGGCTGTGATGCAGTTGCTGTTGTCATTGTCGGAGTAGTTGCAGATTCCGTCGCTGCAGCAGTTTTCATTCAAGGAGGTCCACAGGCTGCATTGGGCGAGATAGACATTGATGGGATGGCATTCATTGACAGGTGACATACATTAAGACGGCAGGGAAACCGCCCTAAAAGGATACCATGGTTGATGGTATCGAAAGCTGCCGAGATATCCAGGAGAACCAACAGAAACACACTCCCCTCCTCAAGCTCTCTGCGGAGATCATCCACCAAGGCGACCAAATCCGTCTCCGTACCGTAAGCGGGCCTGAAGTCCCATAATACTAACTAAACAGTTAATTCAGAAAAGCAAATAAAAAAGACAAAAGTCAAAAGATAAGATGAAAAGCAATGTCCCCAAAAGGAATAGGGAAAAGGCATTTCAAAGGCAATAGTCCATCCAACAAAGTTCTGTCCAAAAGGACAAGGTATAGCAAAAAAAAAAAAGGAATAAAAAATAGACATATACCCTGTTTCCCCTAAAATAAGACATCCCCAGAAAATAAGACCTAGTAGAGGTTTTCCTGAATTGCTAAATATAAGGCCTCCCCCGAAAGTAAGACCTAGCAAAGTTTTTGTTTGGAAGCATGCCCGCTTGCAGGATGGGTAAATGTACATACCAGAAAGTGTTGTACATGGAAATATTGATAGTAACAAGAAATTCTTGATAGGATCCACAGTTTGTCTGGTTATGCTGGTTTATTGACAACTACTGTACAGCATATAATAAATGTTATTATTTTTTGTTTAACAATAAATGTGAACCCTTTTTCATGGAAAAATAAGACATCCCCTGAAAATAAGACCTAGAGCATCTTTGGGAGCAAAAATTACTATAAGACACTGTCTTATTTTCGGGGAAACACGGTAGGAACTTCTTTAAATTCATTAATCAATGAACATGAGTACCAAACTTTCCCAAAGATCTTAGACATAGATGTGAACACGTCTACCTATATTTTATAATGTGTTTTATCTTATAATGTGTAATCTACAGGGTCTACTCCCATCCCAATTTGCACTTCCAAGAATTTGCAGCACTTTATCAGTCACCTCATGTTTACAATATTTATATGGTGCACCTTACCCAGTCTACTTTTACAACCTCTCCATTTTAATCCATGTTTTTATTAGCTCTTGTCATTTGTTTTTACTGGCTAATGTTTAAATTTTTATAATTGTGCATGTTTTTTTGTCTATTGTTGTGTTTTATATTGCTATTGTTTTTATTCGGGCTTGGCCCCATGTAAGCCGCCCTGAGTCCCCTCTGGGGAGATAGAGGCGGGGTGTAAAAATAAAGTTATTATTATTATTATTATCTAATCTCACATATCTACACTGTACATTTTATAATGTGTTTTTATCCGTTATAATTTTTTAACTGATTTATATTGTACTGTATAATTTTTTTATATATGCGTTTTATTGTAAGCCGCCCTGAGTCCCCTGTTGGGTGAGAAGGGCGGGATATAAATATTGTAATAAATAAATAAATAAATAATTAAACAAGACCCAAGACCAGCATTGCCTAATCTGGCTCTCAGGTAAACAATCCCTTAATTTAAGGCTCCCACAAATGCCTTTAACATCTGCTCTGTTTGGGTCTTTCACCCTTACAAATTCTCTATGACCTCCTTAACCTGGCTCCCTCCTCCCAGAAACCAAGTCTCCAACTTCTACTAACTTCCCAGGTTCCTTATCTGGTGTTGCTAAGGAACGACTAGGGAAAAGGGTTTTGTTGTTTAGGTTTTTCACTCTGTTGTTTCTCACGGATTCTCTGTGACCTCCTTAACCTGGATTCTTCCTCCCAGAGACCGAGTATCCGACTTCTACTAACCAGGGGACACATCTCTCCCAGGCTCCTTATCTGGTGTTGCTAAGGAACAACTAGGGGAAAGGGTTTTGTTGTTTAGGTTTTTCACTCTGTTGTTTCTCATGGATTCTCTGTGACCTCCTTAACCTGGATTCTTCCTCCCAGAGACTGAGTATCCGACTTCTACTAACCAGGGGACACATCTCTCCCAGGCTCCTTATCTGGCGTTGCTAAGGAACGACTAGGGAAAAGGGTTTTGTTGTGTGGGTTTTTCACTCTGTTGTTTCTCACGGATTCTCTGTGACCTCCTTAACCTGGCTTCTTCCTCCCAGAGACCGAGTATCCGACTTCTACTAACCAGGGGACACATCTCTCCCAGGCTCCTTATCTGGCGTTGCTAAGGAACGACTAGGGGAAAGGTCCTCCCTATCGTCCGATGCCAGAGCATCACCTTGCCCTTTAACAACACAACAGCCTACTGGCTGTTAGGCATTGTGGGAGTTGGAGTCCAAAACACCTGGAGGGAGGGCCAAAGTTGGCCCATGCCTGGTTTGGAGACTTACTCGTCCCCAAAGACTCCGTGGGAGTAGCAGAACTCCATCAGCGTCTCGTCGTTGAGGGCGTAGTTCGTCATGCCGTTGCCCACACCGAATCCCTGGGAGAAAAACAGGGGAGAAAAAGATGAAAGTAGGGGAGCTTAAGAGTTAAGAGCTGTTTTTAATGATTATTTTAATGACTAATTGTACGAGGGTTGAATGAAAAGTAATGCCTCCACCTTCGTAACTCCTCAACAGATGACAGTCCTGGTTTGCGGCAGGGACTGGCTTGTTCAGTAGACTCTCCTCTACAGTACCATTCAGTGACTGCACGTTGCTTAAGTCGCATTGGCCAACTATCTGCGCAGGATTCCATCCTTCGCACATTAATAACACAACTGTTCAATGCTAAGGCTTCCCCGTTCTGCGCAGGGTTCCATACTTCGCACTTTAACAACACAACCGGAAGAAGAGGAGGAGGAGGGAGAAGAAGAGGAGAAGGAAGAGGATATAGAAGAAGAGGAGGAAGAAGAAGAGGAAGTGGAAGAAGAGGAGGAGGAAGAGGAAGAGGAAGAGAAGGAAGAAGAAGAGGAGATGACGAGGAGAAGCTAGAGGAGGAAGAAGAGGAAGAGGAAGGAAGAAGCAGAAGAGAAGAAGAAGGGGAAGAGAAGGAAGAAGAAGAGGAAGTGGAAGAAGAGGAAGAGGAGGAAGAAGAAGGAAATGAGGAGAAGGAAGTAGAGGAGGAAGAAAAGGAGGAAGAGAAAGGAGGAAGCAGAAGAGAAGAAAAGGAAGAGGAAAAGGAAGGAGGAAGAAGAGGAGGAGGAGGGAGAAGAAGAGGAGGAGGAAGAGGATATAGAAGAAGAGGAGGAAGAAGAAGAGGAAGTGGAAGAAGAGGAGGAGGAAGAGGAAGAGAAAGAGAAGGAAGAAGAAGAGGAGATGAGGAGGAGAAGCTAGAGGAGGAAGAAGAGGAAGAGGAAGGAAGAAGCAGAAGAGAAGAAGAGAAGAAGAAGAAGAGGAAGTGGAGGAAGAAGAAGAGGAAGAAGAAGGAAATGAGAAGGAAGTAGAGCAGGAAGAAAAGGAGGAAGAGAAAAGAGGAAGCAGAAGAGAAGAAGAGAAGAATAAGAGAAGGAAGAAGAAGAGGAGGAGGAAGAGGATATAGAAGAGGAGGAGGAAGAAGAAGAGGAAGTGGAAGAAGAGGAGGAAGAAGAGGAAGAGAAAGAGAAGGAAGAAGAAGAGGAGATGAGGAGAAGCTAGAGGAGGAAGAAGAGGAAGAGGAAGGAAGAAGCAGAAGAGAAGAAGAGAAGAAGAGAAGGAAGAAGAAGAGGAAGTGGAAGAAGAGGAGGAGGAAGAGGAAGAGAAAGAGAAGGAAGAAGAAGAGGAGATGAGGAGAAGCTAGAGGAGGAAGAAGAGGAAGAGGAAGGAAGAAGCAGAAGAGAAGAAGAGAAGAAGAAGAGAAGGAAGAAGAAGAGGAAGAAGAAGGAAATGAGGAGAAGGAAGTAGAGCAGGAAGAAAAGGAGGAAGAGAAAGGAGGAAGCAGAAGAGAAGAAAAGGAAGAGGAAAAGGAAGGAGGAAGAAGAGGAGGAGGAGGGAGAAGAAGAGGAGGAGGAAGAGGATATAGAAGAAGAGGAGGAAGAAGAAGAGGAAGTGGAAGAAGAGGAGGAGGAAGAGGAAGAGAAAGAGAAGGAAGAAGAAGAGGAGATGAGGAGAAGCTAGAGGAGGAAGAAGAGGAAGAGGAAGGAAGAAGCAGAAGAGAAGAAGAGAAGAAGAGAAGGAAGAAGAAGAGGAGATGAGGAGGAGAAGCTAGAGGAGGAAGAAGAGGAAGAGGAAGGAAGAAGCAGAAGAAAAGAAGAGAAGAAGAAGAAGAAGAAGAGAAGGAAGAAGAAGAGGAAGAAGAAGGAAATGAGGAGAAGGAAATAGAGCAGGAAGAAAAGGAGGAAGAGAAAGGAGGAAGCAGAAGAGAAGAAAAGGAAGAGGAAAAGGAAGAAGGAAGAAAAGGAGGAGGAAGAAGAAAACAAAAGGAAGAAGACAAAGATAAAAGAGGAGTATGAGAAAAGGAAGAAAAGAAGGAGGAAGAAGATGAGGAAGAAAAAGAGGAACAAGAAGAGGAAGAAGACTTAACTGAATGCTGGAATCACAAGTAGAAAAGCAATTTCTAATCCAAATGCAAGAGGACGGCCACGCTGATCCAGGTATCCTTACAAAAACCAAGCCTGTCCAGACAGAGGCTCCACCTGCCAAGCGTCTGCTCACCTTCAGGTTGACCTTGGCGGCTCCGGCTGCGATCTTGGCCGTCAGGCTCGGGACGTAGATCCCGCCGTAGCTTTCCCCGAAGACATAGAACGGGTTGCTGGCGAAGTCCGGGAATTTCGCAAAGAAGCTCTGCAGCGCCTGGTAGTTGTCCTCGGCCACCTGAAGCCAAGCGAGACACCTTCAGCGCTCTTCCTATTTGCCTTGAATGTACAGGGGAGTCTCACTTATCCAAGCTAAACGGGCCGGCAGAAGCTTGGATAAGCGAATATCTTGGATAACGAGGAGGGATTAAGCAAAAGCCTATTAAACATCAAATTAGGTTATGGTTTTACAAATTAAGCACCAAAACATCACGTTATACAACACATTTGACAGAAAAAGTAGTTCAATGCTCAGTAATGCTATGTAGTAACGACTGTATTTACGAATTTAGCACCAAAATATCATGATCTATTGAAAACATTGACTACAAAAATGCGTTGGATAATCCAGAGGCTTGGATAAGCGAGGCTTGGATTAGTGAGACTCTACTGTACTTTGAATGTACAGTAGAGTCTCGCTTATCCAACGTTCTGGATTATCCAACGCATTTTTGTGGTCAATGTTTTCAATACATCATAATATTTTGGTGCTAAATTCGTAAATACAGTAATTACTATGTAGCATTACTGCATATTAAACTACTTTTTCTGTCAAATTTGTTGTATAACATGATGTTTTGGTGCTTAATTTGTAAAACCATAACCTAATTTGGTGTTTAAAAGGCTTCTCCTTAATCTCTCCTTATTATCCAACATATTCGCTTGTCCAACGTTCTGCCGGCCTGTTTATGTTGGATAAGTGAGACTCTACTGTACTTCACATTAAAAAAAAAAATTAAAACAGAGTATACAATTAATGGATGGAACCCCCAGTGGCACAGCGGATTAAACCGATGAGCTGATTAAGTGGCTGACCGAAGGGTCAGCGGTTCGAATCCGGGGAGTGGGGTGAGCTCCCGCTCTTAGCCCCAGCTTCTGCCAACCTAGCAGTTCGAAAACATGCAAATGTGAGTAGATGAATAGGTACCACTCCGGCAGGAAAGTAACAGCTCCATGCAGTCATGCCAGTGGCCACATGACCTTAGAGGTGTTTACAGACATGCAAATGTGAGTAGATGAATAGGTACCGCTCCGGCGGGAAAGTAACAGCTCCATGCAGTCATGCCAGTGGCCACATGACCTTAGAGGTGTTTACAGACATGCAAATGTGAGTAGATGAATAGGTACCGCTCTGGCGGGAAAGTAGCAGCTCCATGCAGTCATGCCAGTGGCCACATGACCTTAGAGGTGTTTACAGACATGCAAATGTGAGTAGATAAATAGGTACCGCTCCGGCGGGAAGGTAACGGTGCTCCATGCAGTCATGCCAGTGGCCACATGACCTTAGAGGTGTTTACAGACATGCAAATGTGAGTAGATCAATGGGTACCGCTCCGGCGGGAAGGTAACGGTGCTCCATGCAGTCATGCCAGTGGCCACATGACCTTAGAGGTGTTTACAGACATGCAAATGTGAGTAGATAAATAGGTACCGCTCCGGCGGGAAGGTAACGGTGCTCCATGCAGTCATGCCAGTGGCCACATGACCTTAGAGGTGTTTACAGACATGCAAATGTGAGTAGATGAATAGGTACCGCTCCGGCGGGAAAGTAACAGCTCCATGCAGTCATGCCAGTGGCCACATGACCTTAGAGGTGTTTACAGACATGCAAATGTGAGTA
Source organism: Anolis carolinensis (assembly GCF_035594765.1). NCBI lineage: Eukaryota > Metazoa > Chordata > Lepidosauria > Squamata > Anolidae > Anolis > Anolis carolinensis. Next base: position 28,099,233 of record NW_026943820.1, on the reverse strand, counting down.
GATGAATAGGTACCGCTCCGGCGGGAAAGTAACGGTGCTCCATGCAGTCATGCCAGTGGCCACATGACCTTAGAGGTGTTTACAGACATGCAAATGTGAGTAGATGAATAGGTACCGCTCCGGCGGGAAAGTAACAGCTCCATGCAGTCATGCCAGTGGCCACATGACCTTAGAGGTGTTTACAGACATGCAAATGTGAGTAGATGAATAGGTACCGCTCCGGCGGGAAAGTAACAGCTCCATGCAGTCATGCCAGTGGCCACATGACCTTAGAGGTGTTTACAGACATGCAAATGTGAGTAGATGAATAGGTACCGCTCCGGCGGGAAGGTAACGGTGCTCCATGCAGTCATGCCAGTGGCCACATGACCTTAGAGGTGTTTACAGACATGCAAATGTGAGTAGATGAATAGGTACCGCTCCGGCGGGAAAGTAACAGCTCCATGCAGTCATGCCAGTGGCCACATGACCTTAGAGGTGTTTACAGACATGCAAATGTGAGTAGATGAATAGGTACCGCTCCGGCGGGAAAGTAACAGCTCCATGCAGTCATGCCAGTGGCCACATGACCTTAGAGGTGTTTACAGACATGCAAATGTGAGTAGATGAATAGGTACCGCTCCGGCGGGAAAGTAACAGCTCCATGCAGTCATGCCAGTGGCCACATGACCTTAGAGGTGTTTACAGACATGCAAATGTGAGTAGATGAATAGGTACCGCTCCGGCGGGAAAGTAACGGTGCTCCATGCAGTCATGCCAGTGGCCACATGACCTTAGAGGTGTTTACAGACATGCAAATGTGAGTAGATGAATAGGTACCACTCCGGCGGGAAGGTAACGGTGCTCCATGCAGTCATGCCAGTGGCCACATGACCTTAGAGGTGTTTACAGACATGCAAATGTGAGTAGATGAATAGGTACCGCTCCGGCGGGAAAGTAACGGTGCTCCATGCAGTCATGCCAGTGGCCACATGACCTTAGAGGTGTTTACAGACATGCAAATGTGAGTAGATGAATAGGTACCGCTCCGGCGGGAAAGTAACGGTGCTCCATGCAGTCATGCCAGTGGCCACATGACCTTAGAGGTGTTTACAGACATGCAAATGTGAGTAGATGAATAGGTACCACTCCGGCGGGAAGGTAACGGTGCTCCATGCAGTCATGCCAGTGGCCACATGACCTTAGAGGTGTTTACAGACATGCAAATGTGAGTAGATGAATAGGTACCGCTCCGGCGGGAAAGTAACAGCTCCATGCAGTCATGCCAGTGGCCACATGACCTTAGAGGTGTTTACAGACATGCAAATGTGAGTAGATGAATAGGTACCGCTCCGGCGGGAAAGTAACAGCTCCATGCAGTCATGCCAGTGGCCACATGACCTTAGAGGTGTTTACAGACATGCAAATGTGAGTAGATGAATAGGTACCGCTCCGGCGGGAAAGTAACAGCTCCATGCAGTCATGCCAGTGGCCACATGACCTTAGAGGTGTTTACAGACATGCAAATGTGAGTAGATGAATAGGTACCGCTCCGGCGGGAAAGTAACAGCTCCATGCAGTCATGCCAGTGGCCACATGACCTTAGAGGTGTTTACAGACATGCAAATGTGAGTAGATGAATAGGTACCGCTCCGGCGGGAAAGTAACGGTGCTCCATGCAGTCATGCCAGTGGCCACATGACCTTAGAGGTGTTTACAGACATGCAAATGTGAGTAGATGAATAGGTACCACTCCGGCGGGAAGGTAACGGTGCTCCATGCAGTCATGCCAGTGGCCACATGACCTTAGAGGTGTTTACAGACATGCAAATGTGAGTAGATGAATAGGTACCGCTCCGGCGGGAAAGTAACGGTGCTCCATGCAGTCATGCCAGTGGCCACATGACCTTAGAGGTGTTTACAGACATGCAAATGTGAGTAGATGAATAGGTACCACTCCGGCGGGAAGGTAACGGTGCTCCATGCAGTCATGCCAGTGGCCACATGACCTTAGAGGTGTTTACAGACATGCAAATGTGAGTAGATGAATAGGTACCGCTCCGGCGGGAAAGTAACAGCTCCATGCAGTCATGCCAGTGGCCACATGACCTTAGAGGTGTTTACAGACATGCAAATGTGAGTAGATGAATAGGTACCGCTCCGGCGGGAAAGTAACAGCTCCATGCAGTCATGCCAGTGGCCACATGACCTTAGAGGTGTTTACAGACATGCAAATGTGAGTAGATGAATAGGTACCGCTCCGGCGGGAAAGTAACAGCTCCATGCAGTCATGCCAGTGGCCACATGACCTTAGAGGTGTTTACAGACATGCAAATGTGAGTAGATGAATAGGTACCGCTCCGGCGGGAAAGTAACAGCTCCATGCAGTCATGCCAGTGGCCACATGACCTTAGAGGTGTTTACAGACATGCAAATGTGAGTAGATGAATAGGTACCGCTCCGGCGGGAAAGTAACGGTGCTCCATGCAGTCATGCCAGTGGCCACATGACCTTAGAGGTGTTTACAGACATGCAAATGTGAGTAGATGAATAGGTACCACTCCGGCGGGAAGGTAACGGTGCTCCATGCAGTCATGCCAGTGGCCACATGACCTTAGAGGTGTTTACAGACATGCAAATGTGAGTAGATGAATAGGTACCGCTCCGGCGGGAAAGTAACGGTGCTCCATGCAGTCATGCCAGTGGCCACATGACCTTAGAGGTGTTTACAGACATGCAAATGTGAGTAGATGAATAGGTACCACTCCGGCGGGAAGGTAACGGTGCTCCATGCAGTCATGCCAGTGGCCACATGACCTTAGAGGTGTTTACAGACATGCAAATGTGAGTAGATGAATAGGTACCGCTCCGGCGGGAAAGTAACAGCTCCATGCAGTCATGCCAGTGGCCACATGACCTTAGAGGTGTTTACAGACATGCAAATGTGAGTAGATGAATAGGTACCGCTCCGGCGGGAAAGTAACAGCTCCATGCAGTCATGCCAGTGGCCACATGACCTTAGAGGTGTTTACAGACATGCAAATGTGAGTAGATGAATAGGTACCGCTCCGGCGGGAAAGTAACAGCTCCATGCAGTCATGCCAGTGGCCACATGACCTTAGAGGTGTTTACAGACATGCAAATGTGAGTAGATGAATAGGTACCGCTCCGGCGGGAAAGTAACGGTGCTCCATGCAGTCATGCCAGTGGCCACATGACCTTAGAGGTGTTTACAGACATGCAAATGTGAGTAGATGAATAGGTACCACTCCGGCGGGAAGGTAACGGTGCTCCATGCAGTCATGCCAGTGGCCACATGACCTTAGAGGTGTTTACAGACATGCAAATGTGAGTAGATGAATAGGTACCGCTCCGGCGGGAAAGTAACAGCTCCATGCAGTCATGCCAGTGGCCACATGACCTTAGAGGTGTTTACAGACATGCAAATGTGAGTAGATGAATAGGTACCGCTCCGGCGGGAAAGTAACAGCTCCATGCAGTCATGCCAGTGGCCACATGACCTTAGAGGTGTTTACAGACATGCAAATGTGAGTAGATGAATAGGTACCGCTCCGGCGGGAAAGTAACAGCTCCATGCAGTCATGCCAGTGGCCACATGACCTTAGAGGTGTTTACAGACATGCAAATGTGAGTAGATGAATAGGTACCGCTCCGGCGGGAAAGTAACAGCTCCATGCAGTCATGCCAGTGGCCACATGACCTTAGAGGTGTTTACAGACATGCAAATGTGAGTAGATGAATAGGTACCGCTCCGGCGGGAAAGTAACAGCTCCATGCAGTCATGCCAGTGGCCACATGACCTTAGAGGTGTTTACAGACATGCAAATGTGAGTAGATCAATGGGTACCGCTCCGGCGGGAAAGTAACAGCTCCATGCAGTCATGCCAGTGGCCACATGACCTTAGAGGTGTTTACAGACATGCAAATGTGAGTAGATGAATAGGTACCGCTCCGGCGGGAAAGTAACAGCTCCATGCAGTCATGCCAGTGGCCACATGACCTTAGAGGTGTTTACAGACATGCAAATGTGAGTAGATGAATAGGTACCACTCCGGCGGGAAGGTAACGGTGCTCCATGCAGTCATGCCAGTGGCCACATGACCTTAGAGGTGTTTACAGACATGCAAATGTGAGTAGATGAATAGGTACCGCTCCGGCGGGAAAGTAACAGCTCCATGCAGTCATGCCAGTGGCCACATGACCTTAGAGGTGTTTACAGACATGCAAATGTGAGTAGATGAATAGGTACCGCTCCGGCGGGAAAGTAACAGCTCCATGCAGTCATGCCAGTGGCCACATGACCTTAGAGGTGTTTACAGACATGCAAATGTGAGTAGATGAATAGGTACCACTCCGGCGGGAAGGTAACGGTGCTCCATGCAGTCATGCCAGTGGCCACATGACCTTAGAGGTGTTTACAGACATGCAAATGTGAGTAGATCAATGGGTACCGCTCCGGCGGGAAAGTAACAGCTCCATGCAGTCATGCCAGTGGCCACATGACCTTAGAGGTGTTTACAGACATGCAAATGTGAGTAGATGAATAGGTACCGCTCCGGCGGGAAAGTAACAGCTCCATGCAGTCATGCCAGTGGCCACATGACCTTAGAGGTGTTTACAGACATGCAAATGTGAGTAGATGAATAGGTACCGCTCCGGCGGGAAAGTAACAGCTCCATGCAGTCATGCCAGTGGCCACATGACCTTAGAGGTGTTTACAGACATGCAAATGTGAGTAGATGAATAGGTACCGCTCCGGCGGGAAAGTAACGGTGCTCCATGCAGTCATGCCAGTGGCCACATGACCTTAGAGGTGTTTACAGACATGCAAATGTGAGTAGATGAATAGGTACCACTCCGGCGGGAAGGTAACGGTGCTCCATGCAGTCATGCCAGTGGCCACATGACCTTAGAGGTGTTTACAGACATGCAAATGTGAGTAGATGAATAGGTACCGCTCCGGCGGGAAAGTAACAGCTCCATGCAGTCATGCCAGTGGCCACATGACCTTAGAGGTGTTTACAGACATGCAAATGTGAGTAGATGAATAGGTACCGCTCCGGCGGGAAAGTAACAGCTCCATGCAGTCATGCCAGTGGCCACATGACCTTAGAGGTGTTTACAGACATGCAAATGTGAGTAGATGAATAGGTACCGCTCCGGCGGGAAAGTAACAGCTCCATGCAGTCATGCCAGTGGCCACATGACCTTAGAGGTGTTTACAGACATGCAAATGTGAGTAGATGAATAGGTACCGCTCCGGCGGGAAAGTAACGGTGCTCCATGCAGTCATGCCAGTGGCCACATGACCTTAGAGGTGTTTACAGACATGCAAATGTGAGTAGATGAATAGGTACCGCTCCGGCGGGAAAGTAACAGCTCCATGCAGTCATGCCAGTGGCCACATGACCTTAGAGGTGTTTACAGACATGCAAATGTGAGTAGATGAATAGGTACCGCTCCGGCGGGAAAGTAACAGCTCCATGCAGTCATGCCAGTGGCCACATGACCTTAGAGGTGTTTACAGACATGCAAATGTGAGTAGATGAATAGGTACCGCTCCGGCGGGAAAGTAACAGCTCCATGCAGTCATGACCTTGCCAAAACGTCCCCAAATTTCCCGAAAGAAGAGAGAGAGAAGGCGTCTGACCTGGCTGTCGCTGAGGGTGGTCTCTCCCTCCGTGGAGTAGGAGTAGCCCACTCCGGCCGGGGATTCCAGGTACAGCATGTTGGCCACCTGGTTCCAGCTGCTGGGGTTCAGGTACAGGGTGCCCTCGCTGTTCACCTGCACCAAGCAGATTGATTATTATTACACTAGGTCACATTATTATTATTATTATTATTATTGTTCCTGGGTTGTAAATGCCATTTCCTAATTGGTTCTATCATCAAAACATGGGGAAACTATATTTAAGTGCCCAAACTTTGTTTTGTGCAGGAGGGACATGGTGCAGCACATTTGCAGCACAATAAATACCGTATGTACTTGAAGATAAGCTGAGTTTTTCAACCCTTTTTATGATCTGAACCAGGGGTCCCCAAACTTTTGAAGCAGAGGGCCGGTCCACAATCTTTCAGACTGTTGAGGGGCCGAATTATCATTTGAAAAAAAAAATACAAACAAATTTCTATGCATACTGCACATGTCTTATTTGTAGTGCAACAACAACAACAACAACAAAAGAACAATACAATATTTAAAAATGATAACAATTTTAACCAACATAAGCCTATTAGGAGTTCAATGGAAAGTGTGAGCCTACTACTGGTCAATGAGATAGTCAGGTTAATTAGGATTGTTGTTGTTGTTGTTGTGTGCCTTCAAGTCATGTCAGACTTTGGCCGAGCCTAAGTCTAAAATTATTTATTTATTCATTTACTACGTTTATTTACTGCATTTATATCCCACCCTTCTCACCCAGAAGGGGACTCAGAGCAGCTGTATGGACATACAATATATTATATTATTAGCATAACACAATATTAGCATTATATATTACTATATTGAACTATACCACTATACTATTATATAATATGTAATATATAACATATAATTAATATTATTATATGGTATTACTATTAGTATTATATTGTATAACATAAGATTATTATCAATATTATATGTATATACAATATATTATATTATTAAAACTGATATAAAAATATTATATTATAAAACTGAGGGCGGGGGCCAGGTAAATGACCTTGGAGGGCCGCATCTGGCCCCCGGGCCTTAGTTTGGGGACCCCTGATCTGAATGGTCCCAGGTTCAAACCCCGGGAGCGGAGTGAGCAGCCGCTGTTAGCTCCAGCTCCTGCCAACCTAGCAGTTCGAAAACATGCCAATGTGAGTAGATCAATAGGTACCACTCCGGCAGGAAGGTAAGGGCGCTCCATGCAGTCATGCCTATGGCCACATGACCTTGGAGGTGTCTACGGACAATGCCGGCTCTTCGGCTTAGAAATGGAGATGAGCACCAACCCCCAGAGTCAGACACGACTGGACTTAACGTCAGGGAAAACCTTTACCTTTACCTTAATCTGGGAATACTGATTGCTCATAAAGGACCAGGTATATATTTCATAAATCATTTGCATTGAGGAAAACTGGAATTTCCAGTGCAATCCAAAAAGTATCATGGTATTCCGTGGATCCTATTCTTGCGTATGTGAACATAAGATTATAATCTTTGTGCCTGATAAACTAGCCAAATTTGATTAAGTTTCTCAGCCTCTTAAGGTAAAAATTAACCTTTAAAATTTTAAAAATTAAGCATTACCTCCATCATAACTTCTCTAAGATTTTAGAAGGTGTACAATATGTAATCGTATCTAGACTTTGTCCCCTGTATAGACTATGCATAGTCAAGCTCTCTTCTTATTGGAAATTGACCCTGAGATTTTACCAGGCAGATTTTACCAAAGTATAAACCTGTGGCTTATAATCAGTGGACTGGTTTTTGTTATAATACTCTTATTTATTTATTTTATTTATTACATCACTTTATTACCCCGCCCTTCTCTCCCATCCGGGGACTCAGGGTGGCTTACAATATAAACATATACTTCAGAAAAAACAGTTTACATCAGATTTAAAAGTCTTTCAAACTTAAAAAAAATTACAATAAAATTAAAATATACATTAAAAACCTGCATAATTGTACATTTAAATAAACATTTAAGGTGCTTTTCAATGGGGCACCCCACAAGGAAAGGTATGACCACAAAACTCACAAAGGCAGGACAGGCTTAAAAAAATAAGCAATTAAATGCCAAAATTTTGTTTTGGGCGAGAGGGTCATGGGGCAGCACATTTGCACCACAATAAATACCGTATATACTTGAAAATAAGCTGAGTCTTTCAGCCCTTTTTATGAGCTGAAAAAGCCTCCCCCGGCTTATAATCAGTTGACTGGTTTTTAACTATTATAATATTCTTGCTTCATATTGTATTACTGTTTTTATCTTTTTATATTGACCCAGCAGGTAGATGGTAGTGGGGTATAAATAATTATTTTATTATGACACAGCAAACAAGGTAGACATGCTGGATTTCATATCACAAAATCACAAGTCGAACACTTCCCAAGTGTCTAGGACTGTCTGATGTATTATTATTATTATTATTATTATTATTATTATTATTATTATTATTATTATTATTATTATTTTATTATGACACAGCAAACAAGATAGATATGCTGGATTTCATATCACAAAATCACAAGTCGAACACTTCCCAAGTGTCTAGGACTGTCTGATGTATTATTATTATTATTATTATTATTATTATTATTATTATTATTATTATTATTTTATTATGACACAGCAAACAAGATAGATATGCTGGATTTCATATCACAAAATCACAAGTCGAACACTTCCCAAGTGTCTAGGACTGTCTGATGTATTATTATTATTATTATTATTATTATTATTATTATTATTATTATTATTATTATTTTATTATGACACAGCAAACAAGATAGATATGCTGGATTTCATATCACAAAATCACAAGTCGAACACTTCCCAAGTGTCTAGGACTGTCTGATGTATTATTATTATTATTATTATTATTATTATTATTATTATTATTATTATTATTTTATTATGACACAGCAAACAAGATAGATATGCTGGATTTCATATCACAAAATCACAAGTCGAACACTTCCCAAGTGTCTAGGACTGTGTGATGTATTATTATTATTATTATTATTATTATTATTATTATTATTATTATTATTATTATGACACAGCAAACAAGATAGATATGCTGGATTTCGTATCACAAAATCACAAGTCGAACACTTCCCAAGTGTCTAGGACTGTCTGATGTATTATTATTATTATTATTATTATTATTATTATTATTATTATTATTATGACACAGCAAACAAGATAGATATGCTGGATTTCGTATCACAAAATCACAAGTCGAACACTTCCCATGTGTCTAGGACTGTGTGATGTATTATTATTATTATTATTATTATTATTATTATTATTATTATGACACAGCAAACAAGATAGATATGCTGGATTTCGTATCACAAAATCACAAGTCGAACACTTCCCATGTGTCTAGGACTGTGTGATGTATTATTATTATTATTATTATTATTATTATTATTATTATTATTATTATTATTATTACTGTATGACACAGCAAACAAGATAGTCATGCTGGATTTCGTATCACAAAATCACAAGGCGAACACTTCCCATGTGTCTAGGACTGTGTGATGTATTTTCGGATGATGCGTGCAGATCCCAGTCGGGTGGCCTTTTGCAGTTGGCAGATCGTAATTTTGTCAATGTCTATTGTTTCCAAATGCCGGCTGAGATCTTTTGGCACGGCACCCAGTGTGCCCATCACCACCGGGACCACCTGTACTGGTTTCTGCCAGAGTCTTTGCAGTTCAATCTTGAGGTCCTGATAGCAGCTGAGTATTATTATTATTATTATTATTATTATTATTATTATTATTATTATTATTATTATTAGGTCAAGGCCAAGCCGGCTGTGGAGCCTGGAGGCCGTTGCTTGCGATATACGATATATTTATCTCTCCTCTTACCCTCCCTTATCAGTGTTTACTTTTCCAAAGCCTCCCTCGTTCTTAACCAATGGAATGTTTTGAAAAGAGAAAGAAGCCCTTGCAAGTCAGGAAGAATATATATAAACCTTTTAATCTTATAAAAGCATTTTCCCCTGAAATATTTATTAATCTCTGCTACAGATACATAGGCATTTCCGCCTGCAAGCGTTTGCAATCCCTATGTACCTTGATATTTCTATCTATCTATCTGCATTAATTAACCAAGGGAATTTTTTTATATCATTTTTATTAAAGTATTAACAATAGAATACAGTGAAAGTGTGGGAACAATGTCGTGATAGAAAAGATGAGTGAAATAGAAAAAGGAGAATATAGAAGAGCAAAAGAAAAAAGGAAAAAAAGAGTGTATATATATATGTATATAATGAAAAGTATATATATATATATATATATATATATATATATATATATATATAAAATAAAAAGTAAAAAAATAAAAAATAAAAAATAAAACTATTAATAATTGCAGAAAAATTAGGGTCAGAAGGACAATGAGTAATTTTAGAGGAAAGAAACAAGTGGACCCTAACCACTAAGGATTAAAGGAACTAAGGGAATGTTTTGAAAAGGGAAAGAAGCCCTTGCAAGTCAGGAAGAAATATATATATGCCCACTAACATTATTAAAGCATTTTCTCCTGAAATATTTGTTAATCTCTGCTACAGATAAATAGGCATTTCCCCCTGCAAGCCTTTGCAAGTCCTATGTACCTTTATATTTCTATCTATCTATCTACATTAATTTTATATATGAATTTCCCCCTCATATGTTTGCAAGTCTTTGTAAATCCTATATACATATAAATATCTAGAGATTTCCATGTACCTGCATATCTGTGTATACATTATTTTATATATGAATTTTCGCCCCACATGTTTGCAAGTCTTTGCAAATCCTATACAGATATAATTATCTCTATATAGAGAGATATCTAGATAGATAGATATGAATATAGATATGTAGGGCTTGTAAATATTGCAGGTGAAATGCACACACACGCATAGAGATTTCTAGATAGATATAAACATAAATATATAGGGCTTGCAAGTATTGCAGGAGGAAAATGCACATATATATATAGAGAGAATTTGTAAACGTTTCAGGGGGAAATGCATATGTGAAATTAGTATCTATAATTATAGATCTATATCTAGCTCTGCATTGTTTATGTAGGCATTGAATGTTTGCCTGTTACTATGTTGGAAGCCGGCCTGAGTCCCCATGGAGAGATAGGGCGGGGTACAAATGAAGTTATTATTATTATTATTGTTATTGTTAATACCATATTGTTTTGTTAACAATATTTCCACTTAGAGAGCTAGTTTACTGTTTTTCTTTGAAATATGGTAAATATTCAAAAACTTTAACCTACTGATGCCTCCAAATAATTTCATTGGGATCTATTTTCATTTTGAAATTGACCACTAGCTGTTGCATTTCCCACCCTCGGCTTACACTCGAGTTAATATGTTCCCCCAGTTTTTTGTAGTTAAATTAGGTGCCTCGGCTTATATTCGGGTCGGCTTATACTCGAGTATATACGGTATCTCATAGAGTCACGGTATATAGAGCCATAGTTCTACAAAGTTTCTGGAGGAAAGCAACTCCTTTCAAAGTCAGGACCGCACAATGAAACAGGAAATAATGCTTTCAAACCAGGAACAAGTCTGCCTACCAGTCCGGACCAGTACTTCCCAGTTAAGTATAACGGACTCACATGGAACGGCCCGTTCTCGGCCAAGAAGCCCTCCATGGAGCTGCAGCCGGGACCTCCGTTCAGCCAAAGAACCACAGGGTCGCTCGCCGGGTTGCCCTGGGACTCCACAAACCTGAAGAAGAAATGCAGGATGATGGGAGTTGTAGTCCGACAACATCATTTGGGGGTTATATGGTCCTCACCTATGATTACCATAACGCGGGATAAGGCTCTTCCAGGTGACATTTCTCACTATTGATTCTTGTTTGCTGTGTCATACGAATAATAATAATAATGATAATAATAATAATAATAATAATAATAATAATAATAATAATAATAATAATAATACATCACACAGTCCTAGACACTTGGGAAGTGTCCGACTTGTGATTTTGTGATACGAAATCCAGCATGTCTATCTTGTTTGCTGTGTCATAATAAAATAATAATAATAATAATAATAATAATAATAATAATAATAATAATAATAATACATCACACAGTCCTAGACACTTGGGAAGTGTTTGACTTGTGATTTTGTGATACGAAATCCAGCATGTCTATCTTGTTTGCTGTGTCATAATAAAATAATAATAATAATAATAATAATAATAATAATAATAATAATAATACATCACACAGTCCTAGACACTTGGGAAGTGTCCGACTTGTGATTTTGTGATACGAAATCCAGCATGTCTATCTTGTTTGCTGTGTCATACTAATAATAATAATAATAATAATAATAATAATAATAATAATAATAATACATCACACAGTCCTAGACACTTGGGAAGTGTTCGACTTGTGATTTTGTGATACGAAATCCAGCATGTCTATCTTGTTTGCTGTGTCATAATAAAATAATAATAATAATAATAATAATAATAATAATAATAATAATAATAATAATACATCACACAGTCCTAGACACTTGGGAAGTGTTTGACTTGTGATTTTGTGATACGAAATCCAGCATGTCTATCTTGTTTGCTGTGTCATAATAAAATAATAATAATAATAATAATAATAATAATAATAATAATAATAATACATCACACAGTCCTAGACACTTGGGAAGTGTTTGACTTGTGATTTTGTGATACGAAATCCAGCATGTCTATCTTGTTTGCTGTGTCATAATAAAATAATAATAATAATAATAATAATAATAATAATAATAATAATAATAATAATAATACATCACACAGTCCTAGACACTTGGGAAGTGTTTGACTTGTGATTTTGTGATACGAAATCCAGCATGTCTATCTTGTTTGCTGTGTCATAATAAAATAATAATAATAATAATAATAATAATAATAATAATACATCACACAGTCCTAGACACTTGGGAAGTGTTTGACTTGTGATTTTGTGATACGAAATCCAGCATGTCTATCTTGTTTGCTGTGTCATAATAAAATAATAATAATAATAATAATAATAATAATAATAATAATAATAATAATAATACATCACACAGTCCTAGACACTTGGGAAGTGTCCGACTTGTGATTTTGTGATACGAAATCCAGCATGTCTATCTTGTTTGCTGTGTCATACTAATAATAATAATAATAATAATAATAATACATCAGACAGTCCTAAACGCTTTGGAAGTGTTCGACTTGTGATTTTGTGATACGAAATCCAGCATGTCTATCTTGTTTGCTGTGTCATACTAATAATAATAATAATAATAATAATAATACATCAGACAGTCCTAAACGCTTTGGAAGTGTTCGACTTGTGATTTTGTGATACGAAATCCAGCATGTCTATCTTGTTTGCTGTGTCATACTAATAATAATAATAATAATAATAATAATACATCAGACAGTCCTAAACGCTTTGGAAGTGTTCGACTTGTGATTTTGTGATACGAAATCCAGCATGTCTATCTTGTTTGCTGTGTCATACAACGTCGTTGTGTTGATAATAATAATAATAATAATAATAATAATAATAATAATAATAATACATCAGACAGTCCTAAACGCTTGGGAAGTGTCCAACTTGTGATTTTGTGATACGAAATCCAGCATGTCTATCTTGTTTGCTGTGTCATACAATATAATAATAATAATAATAATAATAATACATCACACAGTCCTAGACACTTGGGAAGTGTCCAACTTGTGATTTTGTGATACGAAATCCAGCATGTCTATCTTGTTTGCTGTGTCATACTAATAATAATAATAATAATAATAATAATAATAATAATAATACATCACACAGTCCTAGACACTTGGGAAGTGTTCGACTTGTGATTTTGTGATACGAAATCCAGCATGTCTATCTTGTTTGCCTTGTCATACAACGTCGTTGTGTTGATAATAATAATAATAATAATAATAATAATAATAATAATAATAATAATACATCAGACAGTCCTAAACGCTTTGGAAGTGTTCGACTTGTGATTTTGTGATACGAAATCCAGCATGTCTATCTTGTTTGCTGTGTCATACTAATAATAATAATAATAATAATAATAATAATAATAATACATCACACAGTCCTAGACACTTGGGAAGTGTTCGACTTGTGATTTTGTGATACGAAATCCAGCATGTCTATCTTGTTTGCCTTGTCATACAACGTCGTTGTGTTGATAATAATAATAATAATAATAATAATAATAATAATAATAATAATACATCAGACAGTCCTAAACGCTTTGGAAGTGTTCGACTTGTGATTTTGTGATACGAAATCCAGCATGTCTATCTTGTTTGCTGTGTCATACAACGTCGTTGTGTTGATAATAATAATAATAATAATAATAATAATAATAATAATAATAATAATAATACATCAGACAGTCCTAAACGCTTTGGAAGTGTTCGACTTGTGATTTTGTGATACGAAATCCAGCATGTCTATCTTGTTTGCTGTGTCATACAACGTCGTTGTGTTGATAATAATAATAATAATAATAATAATAATAATAATAATAATAATACATCAGACAGTCCTAAACGCTTGGGAAGTGTCCAACTTGTGATTTTGTGATACGAAATCCAGCATGTCTATCTTGTTTGCTGTGTCATACAACGTCGTTGTGTTGATAATAATAATAATAATAATAATAATAATAATAATAATAATAATAATACATCAGACAGTCCTAAACGCTTGGGAAGTGTCCAACTTGTGATTTTGTGATACGAAATCCAGCATGTCTATCTTGTTTGCTGTGTCATACAACGTCGTTGTGTTGATAATAATAATAATAATAATAATAATAATAATAATAATAATAATAATACATCAGACAGTCCTAAACGCTTGGGAAGTGTCCAACTTGTGATTTTGTGATACGAAATCCAGCATGTCTATCTTGTTTGCTGTGTCATACTAATAATAATAATAATAATAATAATAATAATAATAATAATAATAATAATAATAATAATACATCACACAGTCCTAGACACTTGGGAAGTGTTCGACTTGTGATTTTGTGATACGAAATCCAGCATGTCTATCTTGTTTGCTGTGTCATACAACGTCGTTGTGTTGATAATAATAATAATAATAATAATAATAATAATAATAATAATAATACATCAGACAGTCCTAAACGCTTGGGAAGTGTTCGACTTGTGATTTTGTGATACGAAATCCAGCATGTCTATCTTGTTTGCTGTGTCATACAACGTCGTTGTGTTGATAATAATAATAATAATAATAATAATAATAATAATAATAATAATAATACATCAGACAGTCCTAAACGCTTGGGAAGTGTCCAACTTGTGATTTTGTGATACGAAATCCAGCATGTCTATCTTGTTTGCTGTGTCATACAATATAATAATAATAATAATAATAATAATACATCACACAGTCCTAGACACTTGGGAAGTGTCCAACTTGTGATTTTGTGATACGAAATCCAGCATGTCTATCTTGTTTGCTGTGTCATACTAATAATAATAATAATAATAATAATAATAATAATAATAATAATAATACATCACACAGTCCTAGACACTTGGGAAGTGTTCGACTTGTGATTTTGTGATACGAAATCCAGCATGTCTATCTTGTTTGCCTTGTCATACAACGTCGTTGTGTTGATAATAATAATAATAATAATAATAATAATAATAATAATACATCAGACAGTCCTAAACGCTTTGGAAGTGTCCAACTTGTGATTTTGTGATACGAAATCCAGCATGTCTATCTTGTTTGCTGTGTCATACAATATAATAATAATAATAGAATCCTAGAGTTAGAAGGGAACCCCAAAGGTCATCCAGTCCAACCTTCTTGAATGCAAACACTCACCAGTAGTGGAAATACTTGCCCGGCCCGGCCTGGAGGAAGCCCGACCATTGCTGGAAGGCCGGCATTTCGGCCAAACCCGGGAGGGAGGTGATGAGGTCCGGCGAGGACTGACCGGCACAGAGGCCGAGGAAGGCAGCCGCCAAGAAGGCAAGCAAATTGAAGCCCATCATCCTGGAGCCAAGACTGTTGTGGAGCAACAAGGCCCCGACTCAGCCTTATATGCCGCACCTCTCTTGTTTGTTGTTCTGCGGCAAAGAGATGCCGGGGAAACATAAGTCTCTCGTGTTTGTCACTTGTTCCCTGGAGATAATATTGCTGATCGTACCAGGCAAGCGCTTGGAAGGAGGCCTCGCCCTGAAAGTGTCACCTTCAACACTATGCAATTATGCAATTAGGTATTCATTATCATTATTATTATGATTATACTCAAGTGAAGTGACCTCTTCAACCGCTCGTCTGTATTCACTTTGGTTAATGCATTTATTTATTATGATTATAATTATTATTGTATTTATTATTATTATTATCATCATCATTAATAACCTCTTCAATAGCTAGTCTGCATTCACAATTAATTAATTAATGATTATTCTCGAGTGAAGTGACCTCTTCAACCGCTCGTCTGTATTCACTTTGGTTAATGCATTTATTTATTATGATTATAATTATTATTGTATTTATTATTATTATTATCATCATCATTAATTACCTCTTCAATAGCTAGTCTGCATTCACAATTAATTAATTAATGATTATTCTCGAGTGAAGTGACCTCTCCAACCGCTCGTCTGTATTCACTTTGGTTAATGCATTTATTTATTATGATTATAATTATTATTGTATTTATTATTATTATTATCATCATCATTAATTGCCTCTTCAATAGCTAGTCTGCATTCACAATTAATTAATTAATGATTATTCTCGAGTGAAGTGACCTCTCCAACCGCTCGTCTGTATTCACTTTGGTTAATGCATTTATTTATTATGATTATAATTATTATTGTATTTATTATTATTATTATCATCATCATTAATTGCCTCTTCAATAGCTAGTCTGCATTCACAATTAATTGTTGTTGTTATTATTATTATCGAGTAAAGTGACATTATCATTAGTCTGCATTCACTTTGGTTCAAGCAATTATTTATTATTATTATTATTATTATTATTATTATTATTATTATTATTATTATTATTACAGTTGAGTGAAGTGACCTCTTCAACCGCTCGTCTGTATTCACTTTGGTTAATGCAATTATTTATTATGATTATAATTATTGTATTTATTATTATTATTATCATCATCATTAATTACCTCTTCAATAGCTAGTCTGCATTCACAATTAATTAATTAATGATTATTCTCGAGTGAAGTGACCTCTTCAACCGCTCGTCTGTATTCACTTTGGTTAATGCATTTATTTATTATGATTCTAATTATTATTGTATTTATTATTATTATTATCATCATCATTAATTACCTCTTCAATAGCTAGTCTGCATTCACAATTAATTGATATTATTGTTATTATCATCGAGTAAAGTGACATTATCATTAGTCTGCATTCACTTTGGTTCAAGCAATTATTTATTATTATTATTATTATTATTATTATTATTATTATTATTATTATTATTATTATTATTATTACAGTTGAGTGAAGTGACCTCTTCAACCGCTCGTCTGTATTCACTTTGGTTAATGCATTTATTTATTATGATTATAATTATTATTGTATTTATTATTATTATTATCATCATCATTAATTACCTCTTCAATAGCTAGTCTGCATTCACAATTAATTGATATTATTATTATTATCGAGTAAAGTGACATTATCATTAGTCTGCATTCACTTTGGTTCAAGCAATTATTTATTATTATTATTATTATTATTATTATTATTATTATTATTACAGTTGAGTGAAGTGACCTCTTCAACCGCTCGTCTGTATTCACTTTGGTTAATGCAATTATTTATTATGATTATAATTATTGTATTTATTATTATTATTATCATCATCATTAATTACCTCTTCAATAGCTAGTCTGCATTCACAATTAATTAATTAATGATTATTCTCGAGTGAAGTGACCTCTTCAACTGCTCGTCTGTATTCACTTTGGTTAATGCATTTATTTATTATGATTATAATTATTATTGTATTTATTATTATTATTATCATCATCATTAATAACCTCTTCAATAGCTAGTCTGCATTCACAATTAATTAATTAATGATTATTCTCGAGTGAAGTGACCTCTTCAACCGCTCGTCTGTATTCACTTTGGTTAATGCAATTATTTATTATGATTATAATTATTATTGTATTTATTATTATTATTATCATCATCATTAATTACCTCTTCAATAGCTAGTCTGCATTCACAATTAATTGTTGTTATTATTATTATTGAGTAAAGTGACATTATCATTAGTCTGCATTCACTTTGGTTCAAGCAATTATTTATTATTATTATTATTATTATTATTAATATTATTATTATTATTATTATTACAGTTGAGTGAAGTGACCTCTTCAACCGCTCGTCTGTATTCACTTTGGTTAATGCAATTATTTATTATGATTCTAATTATTATTGTATTTATTATTATTATTATCATCATCATTAATAACCTCTTCAATAGCTAGTCTGCATTCACAATTAATTGTTGTTGTTATTATTATTATCGAGTAAAGTGACATTATCATTAGTCTGCATTCACTTTGGTTCAAGCAATTATTATTTATTATTATTATTATTATTATTATTATTACCGTTGAGTGAAGTGACCTCTTCAACAGCTAGTCTGCATTCACAATTAATTATTATCATATTATTATTACTCTCAAGTGAAGTGACCTCTTCAACAGCTAGTCTGCATTCACATTATATTATTATTATTATTCTCGAGTGAAGTGACCTCTTCAACAGTTAGTCTGCATCAACAATTAATTATTACTATTATCATGATATTACTATTATTATTATTATTCTCGAGTGAAGTGACATTATCATTAGTCTGCATTCACTTGGGTTCATGCAATTATTTATTATTACAGTATATATACATACAATATTTTATATTATACAACTATATTGCAATATTATTAGTAATATTGCATGTAATATAAATATACAATTATAATAGTGAATTATAATTATTATTACATTGTATTACAACATAATATTATTATTAATATTACATGTATATACAATATAGTAGAGTCTCACTTATCCAACATAAACGGGCCGGCAGAATGTTGGATAAGCGAATATGTTGGATAATAAGGAGGCATTAAGGAAAAGCCTATTAAACATCAAATTAGGTTATGATTTTACAAATGAAGCACCAAAACATCATGTTAGACAACAAATTTGGCAGAAAACGTAGTTCAATATGCAGTAATGCTATGTAGTAATTACTGTATTCATGAATTTAGCACCAAAATATCACGATATATTGAAAACATTGACTACAAAAATGCGTTGGATAATCCAGAACGTTGGATAAGCGAGGCTTGGATAAGTGAGACTCTGACTATCTCATTGGCCAGTAGCAGGCCCACACTTTCCACTGAAATCCTGATAGGTTTATGTTGGTTAAGATTGTTTTCATTTTTAAATATTGTATTGTTCTTTCATTGTTGTTGTTGTTTTGCACTACAAATAAGACATGTGCAGTGTGCATAGGAATTGGTTCGGTTTTTTTTCCAAATGATAATTCGGCCCCTCCACAGTCTGAAGGATTGTAGACTGGCCCTTTCCTTTAAAAGTTTGCGGACCCCTGGTTTACACTATAGAATGCATGCAGTTTGATGCCACTTTAACTGCCATGGCTCAGTGCTATGGAGTCCTTGGAGTTGTAGTTTTCTAAGACTTTTTGCCTTCTCTTCCAAAGCCTCAGAGAACTACAACTCCCACCTGAACTCCCATTGACGGCAATAAACAACCCGCAAGGGCAGTCAACGTCCTGCGTCAACGGAAAGTCTTTTGCTTCCAAGAAAAGCGTCTGCCCTCAAGAACACAGACTCCATGCCTGGGTCTCGTGTTTGATTTGCCTTATCGTGTCCTGATTATTTGTCCCCAAATAATAACGGAGATAAGTTTCCAGGGGTCAAACCATAGAACGATCTGGCAACAGCTTCCTTCTCCTTGGATTTCCCTAACTTTCCTCCATATTAATAATCACGTTTTGAAACAGAGAAAAAAAATTACCTATAAAATATCTATATATATAAAAGAGTGATGGCATCACGGCAGCGGACAAAACAACAAAAGTAAACACCCCACAACCTTGAAAATGGACATCACAACCCCTCATCCATGCCTCTAGGTTGATACAACAAAAAGAAAAGAAAAATAAAGTCCTAATTAGAGGGAGAGGAATAATTGTTTTTATCCAATTGCTGCCAGTTAGCAACCTAGCAACCCACTCAGCCCAGGGGACCCTTTACCTTAACTACCACCAATTCCTCAATACTTTATTTCCCATACCACCATACTTCGCCACAGCAACGCGTGGCCGGGCACAGCTAGTCACCTATAAAAATGCTCCTAAATATGTTACATATTATGCTTAGTCCTATGGATTGACTAGTCTTATATTTATCATAATTATATTATACTAGCTGTGCCCGGCCACGCGTTGCTGTGGCAAAGTGGTGGTGCTATTGGTTAAAAGTTGTTGTGGAATTTTTATTGGACGTTATTTGTATTTTTTAAATTAATTTTATTGTAACTTATCTTTTTTATTTATTATATTTTATTATTTTGTTGTATTTTTTTAGTTATTTTGTTATAGTATTTTATTGTATTAATTTTTTAGTGTTTTTTTATTATTTTTATTGTATTATTTGTATTTATTTTATTTTTTATTCTTTTATTAACACTGGGCTGAGTGGGTTGCTAGGAGACCAAGTGGGCGGAGCTTAGCCTTCTAAGTGGCAGCAATTGGATAAAAACAATTATTGCTCTCCCTCTAAGTAGGACTTTATTTTTCTTTTCTTTTTGTTGTATCAACCTAGAGGCGTGGATGATGGGTTGTGTTGTCAAATTTCGAGGTTGGGGGGCCTGTAGTTTAGTTGTTTTGTGGGTCGCCGTGATGCCATCACTCTTTTATATATATAGATTATTATGCAATATAGTATTTGCATAGTACCTATTTGCTTGTGGGTTTAAAATTATATTGAAATTGTAGAATAAGAGTTGGAAGAGATGCTCCAAAGGTCACATAGTTCAACACTCTTTTTTCTGCAGAGAAAGCACAAAGCTTCTGCCTTCATGCAGGAAAAACACAATACAAGCCCTCCCTACAGATGGCCATCCAGCCTCCGCTTAATAATAAAATAATAATAAATAAATAAAATAATAAAATGATAAATAAATAAATGATAAATAATAATAATAATAATAATAAAATGATAATAATAATAGGGAAAGGCCAGGTAGTCCTATCCCATAATGCTATGCAGGAAAAGCACCATCCAAACCTCCCCAACAGATGGCCATCCAGCCTCTGCTTAATAATAAAATAATAATAAATAAACAAAATAATAAAATGATAAATAAATAAATGATAAATAAAAATAATAATAATAAAATGATAATAATAATAGGGAAAGGCCAGGTAGTCCTATCCCATAATGCTATGCAGGAAAAGCACCATCCAAACCTCCCCAACAGATGGCCATCCAGCCTCTGCTTAATAATAAAATAATAATAATAATAAATAAAATAATAAAATGATAAATAAAAAATAAATAATAATAATAATAATAAAATGATAATAATAATAGGGAAAGGCCAGGTAGTCCTATCCCATAATGCTATGCAGGAAAAACACCATCTAAACCTCCCCAACAGATGGCCATCCAGCCTCTGCTTAATAATAAAATAATAATAATAATAATAATAATAATAAATAAAATGATAAATAAATAAATAATAATAATAATAATAAAATGATAATAATAATAGGGAAAGGCCAGGTAGTCCTATCCCATAATGCTATGCAGGAAAAGCACCATCCAAACCTCCCCAACAGATGGCCATCCAGCCTCCGCTTAATAATAAAATAATAATAAATAAAATAATAAAATGATAAATAAATAAATGATAAATAAAAATAATAATAATAAAATGATAATAATAATAGGGAAAGGCCAGGTAGTCCTATCCCATAATGCTATGCAGGAAAAGCACCATCCAAACCTCCCCAACAGATGGCCATCCAGCCTCTGCTTAATAATAAAATAATAATAAATAAATAAAATAATAAAATGATAAATAAATAAATGATAAATAAAAATAATAATAATAAAATGATAATAATAATAGGGAAAGGCCAGGTAGTCCTATCCCATAATGCTATGCAGGAAAAGCACCATCCAAACCTCCCCAACCGATGGCCATCCAGCCTCTGCTTAAAAGCATCCAGATGGCTTCACATAAAAGCATCAGCATATACATTAAATTATTATATTATTATTATATATATTATATATTATAATGTTTATTTATACTCTGCTTTATCTCTCCTGCAGGAGACTCAAAATGGCTTGATATAAAACATTAGCTTACAATTTAAATTATTATTATATTATCATTATAATAATTTATTATACACACACATATATATATATACACTATATATATATATATATATATATACACTAATGTTCATGCACCTTGATAGTTAAAAAGATGCTTTTAAGTGATTTGCTGTGAGTCTTTTGGGCTATATGGCCATGTTCCAGAAGCTTTCTCTTCTGAGGGTTGTTGTCTGTTTTCCGGGCTGTCTGGCCATGTTCCAGAAGCATTCTCTCCTGACATTTCGCCCACATCTATGTCAGGCATCCTCAGAGGCCTGTTGGAAACTAGTTAAGGCTTGTTCTCCAAACTGCAATATAAGCAGGAACAGAAAGGAAGGCCGGCCTGTCTGCGCCTGCGCAGAAAGGTGTGTCAATGAGAGGAAAAGGGCCGCTTCCTCTTTAAATATGTAAATGAACTCCGTGGGAGGGCGGGGCGCAGCAGAGACAGACAACCAGCCAACCTCCCGAGCAGCCAATCAAGAGCGCGGCTGCTCAAGAAGGGTGGGAGGGAGGTGCTAACGACAGTGCAAGCTCCGCCTCTTCCGGAGCAGCCACCATTTCCGGTAAGAAGAGACAGGAGCAACTGAGGTAAAGTATCTCTTCTTTCCCTCCTTTTTATAAATAAAGAATGCAAATATATTATTATTATTATTAAATATATTTATATGGGAGACACTCTAATTATGTGTGGTCGAAGGCTTTCATGGCTGGAATCGCTGGGTTGTCTGGCCATATTCCAGAAGCATCCTCTCCTGACATTTCGCCCACATCTTTGGCAGGCATCCTCAGAGCTTGTGAGGTCTGTTGGAAACGAGGCAAGTGGGGTTGATATATCTGTGGAATGATGTCCAGGGTGGGAGAAAGAACTCTTGACTGTTGGAGGCAAGTGTATGTTGCAGCTGACCATCTTGATTGGCATTGAATGGTCTTGCAGTTTCAAAGCCTGGCTGCTTCCTGCCTGGGGTAATTCTTTTTTGGGAGGTGTTAACTGGCCCTGATTGTTTCCTGACTAGAATTCCCCTGTTTTCAGAGTGTTGTTCTTTGAAGCTGCAAGGCTATTCAATGCTAATCAAGGTGATTAATTGCAATATTTATGTATTTATTTACTACATTTATACCCCGCCTGAAGGGGACTCAGAGTGGATTACAAGTTATATTTACATACAATATATTATTTCATTAGCATAGCATAATAGTAGCATTATATATTACTACTAGCTGTGACCGGCCACGCGTTGCTGTGGCGAAGTATGGTGGTATGGGAAATAAAATATTGAGGAATTGGTGGTAGTTAAGGTAAAGGGTCCTGGGCTGAGTGGGTTGCTAGGAGACCAAGTGAGCGGAGCTTAGCCTTCTAACTGGCAGCAATTGGATAAAAACAATTATTCCTCTCCCTCTAATTAGGACTTTTTTTCTTTTCTTTTTGTTGTATCAACCTAGAGGCATGGATGAGGGGTTGTGCTGTCAATTTTCGAGGTTGTGGGGTGTTTACTTTTGTTGTTTTGTCCGCTGCCGTGATGCCATCACTCTTTTATATATATAGATATTGCACTATACCACTATACTGAAATATTATTAGTAATATTACATTTAATATATAATATATAATAAATATTATTATATTGTATTATTATTAGTATTATATTGCATTACATTATGGTATTAGTATCAATATTACATGTATATACTATATATATATATATATATATATATATATATATATATATAGTACATTTACGCTTTCCTCAGGCAGACAAGAGTGTATTTTTGGGCTGTCTGGCCATGTTCCAGCAGCATTCTATCCTGATGTTTCGCCTGTATCTGTGGCTAGTGGCATCTTCAGAGGTTCTGTTGGAGGCGAGGCAAGTACAGTGTACATATCTGCTGAATAATGTCCAGGGTGGGAGGAAGACGCTTTGTCTGATTTGAAGCAAGTATTAATATTGCAGTTAGCAAACTTGAATTAATATTGGAGTCACCATGAAGTTTGCATAGTCAATCAGTGAGGGTAGCCTGCCCTCTGTTGCCTGGAGGTACCCTCTGTTTGGGAGGTGTTAACTGGCACTTTATTGCTTGCTCTCTGTAGTTCTGTTTCTGAGTAGTGGACACAGACTATTATTTGAAAATGCAAAAATGCTGGACCATTCATACTTGATTCAAGCAGATAAAGGTTTCTTCTCCCACCCTGGACATTATTCCACACTAAACTTGGTTCATTGTCCAACAGAATCTCTGAAGATGCCAGCCACAGATGCAGGCAAATGTCAGGCGAGAATGCTACTGGAATATGGCCATACAGCCCAAAAAACTCACAGTAACCCAGTGATTCTGGCAGCAGCGTTTAGCACATCCTTATAATTCAAAGAAGGCCATTATCCAGTGAATGATGCCCTTCAGTAACAGAAAGAACAGTTCCTTTCTGCCTTCCTTCCATTTCTTTGGCCACATTTCTGTTTGATCCAATGAAATCACTGTGATGCTCTGATATTGGAAGGAGTTCCCCTTTCTTCCTTCTGACATTATTTTCTCCCTCCCTCCCTTTTTTCTTCTATCTTTCTGGATTCATGCCCTTCTTTTTAAACACTGATTGCCTTTGCTGATATCTATGTGTGCAACTGAGACTCTTGGTATTCCCATTTTCAACATGACTCATGAAGGGAAAGGGGAGAAATCATGGAGGTAAATAAAGTTTCTTCCCTTCATCCTTGTTCTTTTGCTTCCTTCTTGTCCAGGGAAATGAGGATTCTATGGAGCCACCTCTTGAATGTAGTAAGGAAATCAATAATATGGGAAGAAGAAATCCTCTCAATATGATGGTGTTGCTGAATGCTTGACCTCACATATAGAGCGAAAGGACAAAAGAAGACGGAAGTATCTGTATTGCAATTAAACACCCATATCACTGTTGACATGAAGGAGGAAGCATGTATATGCCTGGAGTGTGGAAAGAGTTTCACTCAGAGGGATCATCTGCAGCGACATCAAATGACTCACACTGGGGAGAAACCCTATACATGCCTGGAGTGTGGGCACAGCTTCTCTCAGAGTGGAAGCCTACGCTCACATCAAAGGACTCACACTCGGGAGAAACCTTATACATGCCTAGAGTGTGGAAAGAGCTTCATTCATAGTTCAGGCCTTCGTTCACATCAAAGGACTCACACTGGGGAGAAACCCTATCCATGCCTGGTGTGTGGACAGAGCTTCTCTCAGAGTGGAAGCCTACGTTCACATCAGAGGACTCACACTGGGGAGAAACCCTATAGATGCCTGGAATGTGGACAGAGCTTCATTGAGAGTAGAAGTCTACGTTCACATGAAAGGACTCACGCTGGGGAGAAACCCTTTACATGCTTGCAGTGTGGAAAGAGCTTCATTCAGAATACCGATCTACATAAACATCAAAGGATTCACACTGGCGAGAAACCATATACGTGCTTGGTGTGTGGACAGAGCTTCGCTGAGAATGGAAATCTACACAGACATCAAAGGACTCACAATGGGGAGAAACCTTATACATGCCTGGAGTGTGGAAAGAGCTTCACTCAGAGTTCAAATTTACATTCACATCAAAGGACTCACTCTGGGGAGAAACCCTACACATGCTTGGAGTGCGGACAGAGCTTCACAGAGAATGGAAATCTACAAAGACATCAAAGGACTCACACTGGGGAGAAACATACATGCCCGGAGTGTGGAAAGAGCTTCATTCATAGTTCAGGTCTACGCGCACATCAAAGGACTCATACTGGGGAGAAGCCCTATACATGCCTAGAGTGTGGAACAAGCTTTGCTGAGAGTGGAAGTCTACGTTCACATAAAAGGATTCACACGGGGGAGAAACCCTATAAATGCCTGCAGTGTGGAAAGAGCTTTGCTCAGAGTTCAAATCTACATTCACACCAAAGGACTCACACCGGGGAGAAACCCTATAGATGCCTGGAGTGTGGACAGACTTTCAGTGAGAGTAGAAGTCTACGTTCACATCAAAGCACTCACACTGGGAAGAATCCCTATCCGTGCCTGGAGTGTGGAAAGAGCTTCACTCAGAGTTCAGATCTACAGAAACATCAAAGGATTCACACGGGGGAGAAACCCTATACATGCCTGGCGTGTGGAAAGAGCTTCACTGAGAGTGGAAGTCTACGTTCACATCAAAGGATTCACACTGGGGAGAAACCCTATACGTGCCTGGAGTGTGGAAAGAGCTTCACTCAGTGTTCAGGTCTACGTTCACATCAAAGGACTCACACTGGGGAGAAATCCTATAAATGTCTGGAGTGACGTCAGAGCTTCACCCATTGTTCAAATATACATTCACATCAAGGGACTTAGACTGGGGTTCTCCCAGTCTCTATAAACACATGGTGTGTGGAAAGAGCTTCTCTGAGAATTCAGTTCAACATAGACATAGAATTCATTGGAGAAAACAGTGGTGTTTGACTTCAAAGAGACTTGCCAAGATAAGAGTTTTGCAGACTTTTCATGCTGGTGAAACACTTTTTAGAAATGCATCCTTTTGTTACACAGTAATTCAGTTACCTAGCAAATCAGAGGTTAAACCAACTCCCTATAAGATGTTCAATATCTATATACAGTAGAGTCTCGCTTATCCAACATTCTGGATTATCCAACGCATTTTTGTAGTCAATGTTTTCAATATATCGTGATATTTTGGTGCTAAATTCATAAATACAGTAATTGCTACATAGCATTACTGCGTATTGAACTACTTTTTCTGCCAAATTTGTTGTCTAACATGATGTTTTGGTGCTTCATTTGTAAAATCATAACCTAATTTGATGTTTAATAGGCTTTTCCAGATCATTAAAGCAGATAATCCACGTTATCTGCATTGAACTACAGCCCCTTCTACACTGCCATATAAAATCCAATTATCCACTTTGAACTGGATTATATGGCAGTGTAGACTCATATAATCCAGTTCAAAGCAGATTAAATGTGCATAATATTTGCTTTGAACTGGATTATATGGCATTGTAGATCCATTTTGAGGCCCCTTCTACACTGCCATATAATCCAGATTATTGAGTCAGGTAATCCACATTATCGGCTTTGAACTGGATTATATGGGGCCCCCTCAACATTGCCATTTGAAACCCAGATTATCTGTTTTGAACTGGGTTGTATATGGCAGTGCAGATCCATATAATCCAGTGGCAAATTACACTTTTTCCCTGTGCAGATCAATAGGGAAAAACCATTAGTTGAAATAAATATATAAAGCCCAGCCCTTGTAAATGTGAACGTTGGAGATTAAAACAATTGGCAAGCTTGATTAGTATTGAGGAGCCTGGCCGTTGCTGCCTGGGGGCATCCTCTATTTGGAAGGTGTTAACTAGCCCTTGATTGTTTGTTGTCTGGAATTCCCCTGTTGCTGAGTGTTGCTCTTTATTTACTGTCTTGATTCTGAATTTTTTTAAATACTGGGAGCCAAATTTTGTTGATTTCTATTGTTTCCTCCTTTCTGTTGCAATTGTCCACCTGCTTCTTGTGGATCTCAATGGCTTCTCTGTGGAGTCAAGAGTCCCAGACAAAGGATGTCCCCAGGCAACAACAGTCAGGCTTTGCAACTGCAAGGCTATTCAATGCTAATCTAGGAGACAGAATGAAGAGGGGGCAGGAAGACATCATTCCACCATGTCTCCTGTGTCAATATAACAATATAATAAAATATAATAATCATATTATGCTATACTAATAATATAATATATTGTATATGCATATAATATTAATAATATTATAATGTAATACAATATAATAATAATTATACACTATTATAATGGTATATTTATATTACATGTAATATTACTAATAATATTACAATATAGTGTTATAGTTCAATATAGTAATATATAATGCTTATATTGTGCTATATGTATAATATAGTATATTTATATACATATTGACTTGTGCACCACCCCGAGTCCCCTTCAGGGTGAGAAGGGCGGGATATAAATGTTGCTAATAAATAAAATAATAAATAAATAATCAAGCTTGCTAATTATGACATTCACAGATCCTTCTCCCACCCTGGACATTATTCCATGCGTAAATACTACACTTGCTTCACTGCCAACAGAACTTCTGAAGATGCTTTTGTCACAGATGCAGGCAAAATGTCAGAGGAGAATGCTGCTGGAACTGCAGGAACATGCCCACACAGCCCGGAAATCTCTTTCTGTTTCTTAAGAAGAAAAAAGCAGGCACGGCGGCTCATCGTCGAACCGTTCCCTCGGTGTAAAGAGCTTTTATTCGCCGATGAAACGACAAGGAAAGGGCGCAAAGGGGGGGGAAGTGTTTGCAGAACCCCCTCCCCGCCTGACATTAAAAGTAACAGATTAAAACATTGTCCCATGCGGAATATGCGCGGGTGTCCCATGTGCTCCTGGGGCCAGCCCTGTCCCTTGCCCGCAAAGGAGGAGGAGGAGGATGCTTCTGTATGCATGCGCTGATGCTTCGTCTTCTTCTTCCTCAGTTTCTTCCGCTGTGTGTCGGGATCATCCGGGTGTCACACCGGGATCGGCCTCAGTTTCCCTGAGAAAACGAGACGGGAGAAGAGAGGGGTTTTCGATGGACGACGGGTCAAGTGTCCCATTACAGCCACTGCGACGCATGCAGGGCGGCTTTGCTCCCAAACACTTTCTGCACAGAACTGAGCCACAACTCTAACATAATAATAATAATAATAAGCCCAGGAGCAAGCCAGCAGAACAAATGCAATTAAGGCCAAGATCGAAAAATCAGCTGATGACCCAAAATGCAGACTGTGCAAGGAAACCGACAAAACCATTGATCATATCCTCAGCTGCTGTAAGAAAATCGCACAGACAGACTACAAACAGAGGCACAACTATGTGGCCCAAATGATCCATTGGAACTTATGCCTCAAGTCCCACCTCCCAGCAGCAAAGAACTGGTGGGATCACAAACCTGCAAAAGTATTGGGAAATGAGCACGCAAAGATACTGTGGGACTTCCGAATCCAGACTGACAAAGTTCTGGAACACAACACACCAGACATCACAGTTGTGGAAAAGAAAAAGGTTTGGATCATTGATGCTGCCATCCCAGGTGACAGTCAGCTGCTCTCAGGACCTCAAGATTGAACTTCAAAGTCTCTGGCAGAAACCGGTGCAGGTGGTCCCGGTGGTGATGGGCACACTGGGTGCCGTGCCAAAAGATCTCAGCCGGCATTTGGAAACAATGGACATTGACAAAATTACGATCTGCCAACTGCATAAGGCCACCCTGCTGGGATCTGCACGCATCATCCGAAAATACATCACACAGTCCTAGACACTTGGGAAGTGTTCAACTTGTGATTGTGTGAAACAAAATCCAGCATAACTATCTTGTTTGCTGTGTCATACAACATCGTTGTGTCAATAATAATAATAATAATAATAATAATTTTTTTTTCGTGTCAGGAGCAACAAAATTACGATCTGCCAACTGCAAAAGGCCACCCTGCTGGGATCTGCGCGCATCATCCGAAAATACATCACACAGTCCTAGTCCTTGGGAAGTGTTCGACTTGTGATTCTGTGATACGAAATCCAGCATATCTATCTTGTTTGCTGTGTCATAATAAAATAATAATAATAATAGCATTGTATGGTGAACGCAAAGCATCCTCCGCAATCCCGCCCTTGTGCTCCAAGCCTTTTACATGCAGAGGCATTCATTGTGGGTTTATTGTTTTGCTTACTGAAGACTTCTGAAATCATCAACATGCAAAGAGGCAAGTTACCATTCAGTAGCCACCAGAAACAAATTGACAACGAGAACTGGATGCTCTGCCCGACTTTGCCACCCAAAAGTGCTTTGAAAAATAAAGTGGGAAACCCAGTTTGCAGTGCCTTTGTGCAGAGAAAGTGCCGCGATGCCCCCGCCAAAGCCATGCAGCTGCCCTTCAACTCACCTGGAAGCTGGCCTGGGGCACCTCTTAACTCCAGGCTGAAACCAAAGGGCAGGGCTCAGGTCGGTTCCACATCTCGCCCGTTTTTATTATGAAAGAAGCCCCCCAAGCATGGCGGGGATGAATAAAGTAAAGTATCAGGCCCAGGGGCACAATACAGGCTGTCCCTGAGTTCCAAACATCTGACTGAGAAATGACTCCTAGTTAAGAACGGGGCTGGACTGGATGGCCTTTGCGGGTACCTTCCGTATCTCGGGTCTCTTCCAAATCTATGATACTCTATTTATCTCATATCTATATTATAAACATACATGCAGTCCCAGTTACAAACATTCAGCTTACGAACAACTCCTAGTTAAGTATGGGGCGGGACTGGATGGCCTTTGGGGGTCCCTTCCAAATCTATGATACTATATCTATCTCATATCTATATCTATAAACATATGTACAGTTCCCGAGTTACAAACATCTGGCTTACAAACAACTCCAATTTAAGAACGGAGCTGGACTGGATGGCCTTTGGAGATGGGTATCTTCCAAATCTATAATACTATATCTATCTCATCTCTATATCTATAAACTTAAGTACAGTCCCCAAGTTACAAACATCCAACTTACAAATGACTGCTGGTCTGGATGGCCTTTGGAGGTCCCTTCCAGAGCTACGATATGATACCTATCTCATATCTATCTATCCATAAATAAATATATACACACAGGCCATCCCCAAGTTACAAACATCTGACCTTCAGCAAGAACAGGGCTGGACTGGAAGGCCTTGGGAGTCCTTTCCAAATCTATGATAATATCTCTATCTCATATATATCAATATATTTACATCTATATATACATTGGCAGACACTGAGTTACAAACATTCGTCTTAGAAACAACTCCTCATTAAGAACAATGGGGCTGAGACAACAGGATGGGAGAAGAAACTTATCTATTATTATATTATTAGTATTATTATATTATTGTTTTATATATATACAGGCAGTCCCCGAGTTACAAACCTCTGACTTATAAACAACTGCTAGTTAAGAATAGGGACAACTGGATGGCCTTTGGGGGTCCTTTTCCAAGTCTATGATACTATATATAGTAGAGTCTCACTTATCCAACATAAACAGGCTGGCAGAACGTTGGATAAGGGCGGGATATAAATGTTATATTTATATATAAATATAAATAAATAAATAAATAAAATAAGCAAAAATGTTAGATAATAAAGAGGGATTAAGGAAAAGCCTATTAAACATCAAATTACATTATAATTTTACAAATTAAGCAACAAAACATCGTGTTTTACAAATTGACGGAAAAAGCAGTTCAATAAACAGTAACATTATGTAGCAATTACTGTATTTACAAATTTAGTACCAAAACATTGCAATGTATTGAAAACATTGACTACAAAAACATTGACTACTAAAAGGCAGGCTGTGTTGGATAATACAGAATGTTGGATGAGCAAAGGTTGGCTAAGCAAGACTCTACTGTATATATATATGTGTGTGTGTGTGTGTGTATATATATATACACGTATATATATATATATACACAAACACATACATGCAGCCCTCAAGTTACAAACATCCAACTTACAAACGACTCCTAGTTAAGAATGGGGGAGACTACAAGAACTGAGAGAAATTAATAAAAGGAAATGGCAGCGGGCCCCAACAACAGAGCAGGAGGCGACAATGTTATTGCAACAGGGCCACACGCAATCCCCTGGAAGAGCCTTACCTGACGTGTGGAGCCGTGCGCGGAGGGAACTCGACCGGCCCGTCCGCGGGGAAGACTGGGAGCGGATGCAGGGCTGCGCGGTGGGGGACGAGGAATCTGCCTGCGGAATTGGAAGGAAGACGGAGAGAATAAGACCAAAGCAAGAGCTGATGGGAGAACCCAAGAGGCCAAAGGAGCCCCTTTGCATCTCTGAAGAGGGTTTAAAATGGGGGAATTGTCCTGATTTGCCTCTCAAGAACAGTCTTAAAACAACCTTGTAAGTAAATGAAAACTGCTTTGCTTCCGCAAAACATAAAGAACAGTACACGCAGTTGTATAATGAAAAAGAAAACAAAGAAATTTTAATGCAGACACAGTTCTTAAGTCTCTGATAAATTCCCAAATAATGCAGTAGTCTTACGTCAGACAAAGAAACAACAATAAATCCTTAGGAGCAGTTTTCCAAACGCAGACTCGAAGCAGGCACAAGGGGAGCGAAGGCTTAAGCACCAGAGTTGTTTGTTACCAGCAAAACTGACTACTCCTGCTTCTGATTTATAGCCCACAAGTTCCCCCAATTACTTTAGCATTTCTGGCAGCTATTCTAGCTGAACGGTATTACTGTATCCTGAACTATATTTGGAACTAAGATGATTTTACCTGTATGAATTTACCTCATGCAAGCTTTGTGAGTAAACTCTTTTACTATTTTGATTTTGGTGTCTCTTGATGTTTATTTTATGCGCCTGACTCTTTAAAAGGGAAAGGGAGGCTGGGTGCTTGTTTTTACCTCTGCTCTAAACCCCAATGTTTCGTATTTTTCTGCTCTGTTTCCTTTCGCCTTTCCTGAAATGTGGGGACTTGTAAAATCTCCTCCTCTGATTCCAACTCCCCCTCTAATTCTTGAACACTTTCCTGCTCCGTTTCCTCTTCTGAAGATGAGGAATCCCTAACAGGAATAGAGGCTGGGAACAAGCCGCCATGTCTCCCCTTTTGAAATTTTAGCTTTCCAATCCCTTGCATTCAGGAACAAAGAATAAGATATATGGCTAAGGAGAGGAAACAGCTTTCACGTCACCCCTTTATGGCACATATGACAAAATCAAGGTTGAATCGAGCCTGCCGTGTCGTTCTATGTTGCCCTCCTCCAGATGCTGGACTACAACTCCCTTATTCATCATTACACATCATGACTAAAGCTGATGGGAGTTATCATGCAGCAATGTTTGGAAGCTTTAAAATGTCATTTCCTCAACCTTGGAGCCTGCTCTATGGCATCTCACTTGCAACGAGCATCATCCTAAATGAGAATGGTCTTAAACGCAGCATCTTACGAGGGGCTCCTGTGCACTGGAGGTTTCTTGGTGCTTCTCTCTGCTCCCTTGTGTTTCCTAAAGGCCCTTTTTGGGGCCACCTTGATGATGAGAGCAGGTTACCTCCAAGTGTTCCTGGCTGGTCCAGGAGCCCAGCTCTGTCCTCCGGGACCCGGGGCCCAGCTCCACTGAGCGAACCCTCTCTGCAAACTTCAGCGAGCAGAGCGTCTCACTCGTGTTCTTCTCGACTGGAGAAACCTGAGGAAACGGAGGCAGAGAAGCAGGAGGATTAATGGCGAATTCGGGGTCACTTTGGTCCCTGCTGAGCGGGTCTTTCTGGGACAGATGGTAATAATAAAAGACTGCAGTGAGTTTAAGCCATGATCAGGAGGGCACCATGCAGCAGACGGAATGTACATGGAGCTATACCATGTCTCTGCATCAGATCTAGCTATGGATTCTGGCTGATCTGCGAGTCCCCTATCGCCAACAACACAACACAGGCTACTTGGTGTTTTAGCCATGTTCATGGGGTTATTTGGGGTCTGGAATGGCAAGAAGAATGAAAAAAGAAACAGAAGCCCAAGAGGTGTCCTGGAACTGGAGCTGATACTGCAACTAGAGATAGTAGAAGTAATAGCAAGTAGTAATAGTACCCATAATGTGCACCGTACACTTTGCTTATCCACTATTGCAACCTCATTGTTTTTAACCTGATGTTTTAATTCTGCGTTGTGTTTTTTAACTTATTGTGTATATTGTTATTGGTTTTTGTTTTTGTCCTGATGTTTTATATTTTATCATTGTTTGTATTTTGATTTTGCTGTATGCCGCCCCAAGTCCCCTTCTGGGGAGATGGAGGCGGGATACAAATAAACTTATTATTATTATTATTATTATTATTATTATTATTATTATTATTATTAGTTGTTGTTGTTGTGGTGGCACCAAAATGTATCTTGACCAGTGTAGCAGTAATAGTAGTAGTAATAATAACTAGAGCTGGAACTAGAGCTGATAGGGGAGGCACTGACATGTGGAAGTGTAGGAGTAATAGTAGTAGCAATAGTAGTAGTAGTAATACTAATAAGTGGTGTCCTGGAACTAGAGCTGATAGAGAGAAACTGGTGCTATTTTTGGCATCTGCAGGTCCAATAGACCCATAAATAGGGCTAACATTGGAGGCGCCAACAAGTGTCTTGGCCAGTGTATTAGTCATAGTAATAGTCATAGTAGTAGTAGTAATAATAATTGGTGTCCTGGAACTAGAGCTCATAAGGGAGGCACGGACATGTTTCAGTGTAGTAGCAAAAGTAGTAGTAGTAATAAGTGATGTCCTGGGACCACAGCTGATCCTGGTGCCCTTTTTAGCATCTGCATGTCCAATATACAGGGCCAACCTTGGAGGCACTGACATGTGTCTTTGCCAGTGCAGCAGTAATAGTAATAATACTGATTATAATAATGCTAAGGACTCACCTGGACCATCATGAGGGTCTTGCTGTCCCCGGAGAGGGAGTCCTGCAGCAGGTAGGTGAGCTTGGAGTTGCGGAAGGGGACGTGTCCCTGGCGGGAGCGCAGGGCAGAGATGACATCTCCCAGAGCCGAGAGGGACTTGTTGATGTACTGTGCCTCCCGCAGCCGGCTGCCCTCTGCCCCCGAGCGCCCCACTCGCTCAGAGCCCGCCAGGTCCACCAGGTTCAGCTTCCCTGCAGAGAAATCTGTTGTTACTGCATACAATATCAAAATGCACCGCTCTAGGCTTCCATCTATTTGACCGAGGCCGTTACCTGTGGTGCGTATGCCGGTGCTGTAGTCCACGCCACGCACAGTGATGATGAGGAGGGCGTGGGACCGGGAGCTGTGCTCGTTCAGGTGGGTGCTCTCCGTCGCCCGGTTCAGGTGCCCAAACTCAAAGACCTGGGAGAGAAAGGCAGAACATGCACCACTTTCTTTCAATATCGACTCTTTTGCCTTGTCAGTTTCTCAATGCAGCAGGAAGGAAAGTCCCTGTCGTCACCGTAAATCCCTTTGGTTAAGAAATTTGCACTGACAAATGGCAGATCGCAAAGCTGGAAGTCTGCAAAGTTTTTACTGGCATGTAATAAAGGTTGGTTGCCCCTGTTCCGTCCGTCCGTGGGAAAAGGAAGCAAGCATTTCCTTGCAAAGTGGATCAAGAGATCAGCATGTTTTATGACAATAACAATAATAATAATAATGCAGACTGTGCAAGGAAGCTGACGAAACCATTGATCATATCCTCAGCTGCTGTAAGAAAATTGCACAGACAGACTACAAACAGAGGCACAACTGTGTGGCCCAAATGATCCATTGGAACTTATGCCTCAAGTACCACCTGCCAGCAGCAAAGAACTGGTGGGATCACAAACCTGCAAAGTTTGTGGAAAATGAACACGCAAAGATACTGTGGGACTTCCGAATCCAGACTGACAAAGTTCTGGAACACAACACACCAGACATCACAGTTGTGGAAAAGAACAAGGTTTGGATAATTGATGTTGCCATCGCAGGTGACAGTCGCATTGACGAAAAACAACAGGAAAAACTCAGCCGCTATCAGGACCTCAAGATTGAACTTCAAAGACTCTGGCAGAAACCAGTACAGGTGGTCCCGGTGGTGATGGGCACACTGGGTGCCGTGCCAAAAGATCTCAGCCGGCATTTGGAAACAATAGACATTGACAAAATCACGATCGGCCAACTGCAAAAGGCCACCCGACTGGGATCTGCACGCATCCAAAAATACATCACACAGTCCTAGACACTTGGGAAGTGTTTGACTTGTGATTTTGTGATACGAAATCCAGCATATCTATTCTGTTTGCTGTGTCATAATAATAATAATAAAAACTGTATGTCTGCCTGATAGATAGGGCATTACAGAACTATCTTTAGTCAGGATGAAAATAACACTATGTAGCAAAATTTGAAAAAATCATGGTATAAATAAACATAATAATAGTACGTAATAACAACAATACAATGTAACAAAATTCGAAAAACGTTCTGTTACTGGTTTCAAAGTGTTATTTCCTGTTTAGTTGTGTAGTTGTTCCTTTGGAAGCAGTTGTTCTACTCCAGAAACTTTCTTTTTGTGGCATAAACTATGTTGGCTTGATTGAGACTATCTGATAGTTGCTGCAAACCTAGAGCAAAATGTGCTGCTGCAGGATGTCCCTCCCGTAAAGACAAGAGTTTTTGCAGCTTAATAAACTTTTCCCATGTTTTTATGATAGAACCAATTAGGAAATGACGTTTATAAACCAGGAACAAAAATATGTTACATAGCGCAAATGCCTGTTTGTCTCAGCATTGCATCTGTGTCCAACGATGGGAATATTTTGAAATAAAGCTTTCAGTCAGTGTTTAAGGGAACCTGGGAGGACACTATAGCTTCTTATTCTTACTTTGTTGATGTCTTCGACGCAATGCACCGGGAACTCGGTCAGGCCGGGGACGTAGAGCTGACCGCTGCCGTCTGGACAGAGCTTGATGTCCAGCTTCTCCTGAGGCTCCTTCCCAAGCAGGTCTCTGGAAAAGGGAAAAGAGGAGCAAAAGGGATGATGATGATGATGATAATAATAATAATAATAACTTTATTTTTATTTATAAGGAAAAGCCAGGTCCCAAAATAGGAAACACACTCTGTCCAGGTCTGAAGAGATTCCTCCAGAATGCAGATGCACCATGGGGCCCCAATACTATATGCACTGCATTTGCTTTTTTATCATGTCAGAAGTGATTTGAGAACATTCTGCAAGTCGTTTCTGGTGTGAGAGAATTGGCTGTCTACAGAGATGTTGCCCAGGGGACGCCCGGTTGTGTTAGCTGTCAGGGGTGACGACGGTTGGGTGAGACCCTGGTTGCCGTGCAGAGTGGGTTCCAAAAACATCATCCCGGTCTCACCTCCTTCTCCAGGCTGTCTTCCCATGCGGAGAATCAGCACTGGTCAACAAACACTGCAGCAGGCGAAGGGTTAGTTGAAAATCCAACTGTTGTTTAACTTTATTTACATAACTATTTACAGTTGCAGTTATTCACAATAAATCCCGGACACATGGCTGTGTCTCCTCGTCTACAGAGCATAGCATTCATAGTCCATCTCCAGCGAATGCTCAAGCCGAACACACAAACTAACAGACGACACTCCCCTGCATTCCACAGACCAAGAAGGAAGTCCCGGTCAAACAAACTTGACCCCATTGGTCCTGTGATACATCAACCAAAGCAGGTTCTTATTAACTCCATAGTTACTGAAATGCCTTGCCGAGACTAACACAGAAGGCATTTCTAACAGCCTAGATTGATTTTTAACATTTCACACAATTCACAATACCCTGACATTAGCATCCTGCTGGGAGGCTTCTGTCATGTCCCCACAATCTAGAGCTGACAGATGGGAGCTCACCCCATCTCACGGATTCGAACTGGCAACCTTCTGGTCAGCAACCCAACCTTCAGGTCAGCAGTTCAACTGGCACAAAGTTTTAATGCATTGCGCTACCACAGCTCCCTATTGTATTTGCTTATTTGTATATTTTAAATTGTATGCTGATGTTTTTATGTTACGTTGCTTTGAATTTCCTGCAGAAGAGATAAAGCAGGAAATAATAATAATAATAATAATAATAATAATAATAATAATAATAAAAAATAATAATAATAATAATAATAGGAAGAATTTTATAATTCCTGAAGCCTTAAGAAAGCTCAGAATATCTTTAAGGATCCATCTCAGCCTGGATATTCTTTTTTAGGAATTATTACCATCTGGCAGATGGAATATAGGGTGATGAAATCAAGGACAAAGAGGCTGAGAGATAGTTTTATCCCAGAGCAGTGACTATATGGAACTCCACAATTTCACACTAATGTGGCATGAGGTGTTATGCAATAGTGATTACAATGTGGAAGGATGGGTGCTTTGTAAGTCTAAATATATAGGGTGTATTGGCTGAATGAGAGAGCTTTTATCCTCGAGCTGTGACTATATATATGAGCTCTATGGTTTCACCGTGAAGTCTAAAACACTTGGAGGGAGGGCCAAAGTTGGCCCATGCCTGCACAAAGGACTTTCCGGGAGATCCACAGAGCTTTCCTTTGCTCTTGGATCATGTGATGTTAATGGTTTTAACTGTGTTTTAATTGTATTTTAATATGTACTAGCTGTGCCCAGCCACGCGTTGCTGTGGCAAAGTGGTGGTGGTATTGGTTAAAAGTTGTTGTGGAATTTTTATTTGACGTTATTTGTATTTTTTAAATTAATTTTATTGTAACTTATCTTTTTTATTTATTATGTTTTATTCTTTTGTTGTATTATTTTTAGTTATTTTGTTATAGTATTTTATTGTATTATTTTTTTAGTGTTTTTAATTATTTTTATTGTATTATTTGTATTTATTTTATTTTTTATTCTTTTATTAACACTGGGCTGAGTGGGTTGCTAGGAGACCAAGTGGGCGGAGCTTAGCCTTCTAAGTGGCAGCAATTGGATAAAAACAATTATTGCTCTCCCTCTAAGTAGGACTTTATTTTTCTTTTCTTTTTGTTGTATCAACCTAGAGGCATGGATGATGGGTTGTGTTGTCAAATTTCGAGGTTGGGGGGCCTGTCGTTTTGTTGTTTTGTGGGTCGCCGTGATGCCATCACTCATTTATATATATAGACTTTTAAATGACTTTCTTTGTATTTTGTTTTAAAGGCATTGAATTACTGCCACACTGTCAAACCGCCCTGAGTCCCCACCGGGGTGAGAAAGGCGGGGTAAAAGTATAGTAAATAAATAAATAAATTCTGTGGATTCAGGCCTACAATGTCCACCTGGTTGGTCCCTTATGACCTGAGGGTTTGGGGTCCTGACCTGAGGGCCTCGTTGTAGATCTCAGCCACGCTAACAGAGATGTGGTACTCCCAGTCCGAGGCCTTGGCCTGCACTTCGGAGAAGAGGAGCTGCAGCGCCCGCTGGTTGATGCCGGGGTTTTCCCGAGTTCCCTGCAGAGAAGAGGAACATGTCTGTCATATTGGAAGGGTCCCACGAAGACCATCCAGTCCAACCTCATCTTACTTCCAGGTGGGAAGACGCAACCCAAGCCCTCCCGACAAAAGGCCACGCAACCTCTGCTTGGAAACCTCCAGAGAAGGAAGGCAGTGGAAAGACACACTGATACTGTTGAGCTAACCCAGTAGCCACAGAGTTCTCGAAGTCTGTGGATGATGCTTTTGTGGCTTACAAAACCTTGTCTCTTGACATTCTGCAATGCCCACAGAGCCTCCATCCCTCCCACAAACCACCTTTGTCATGAGTGGACTGAATTTTTTTATCGTGTCAGAAGCAACTTGAGAACACACTGCAAGTAGCAGCAAAAAAGCAACTTGCAGTGGATTGAATGAGAGGCCAGGGAAGCTGAAGTTAGTGATAAGGGTGACCTTTCACAAGATTTTGAACATCAAGAAAGTCCAGGTGGCTCTGGCAGCGAGTCAGAGGAGTCTTTCTTAGATAGAGACACAAGGTTAAGGTTAAGAGTTTGTCCCAGGCGTTCTGTGAGAATAGTTAGTAAACGTGTGGGAACACAAGGTCAGAGGAATGCTTTCTTAGCTTGTAAGCATGGTTAAATAGGGTGAAACAAGGAAAGATTTCAGACGAAGCAACGTTGATTTTGGAAGCTTAATTCCTGCCTTGATTCTGCTCATGGAAGCTCACCTCCATGGTGTAGGTCTTGCCGGCACCTGTCTGTCCATAGGCGAAAATGCAGATATTGTAGCCATCGATGCAAGACGTGATCAAGGCCTGCACTTCCCGGAAGACCTTTGGGAGAGAAAGAATGTGCCCATGAAAGCGATCTAATGCACAAAATGCAGTTACAGCCTCTTTAGAGAGCGAATAAAGCCAAGAGAGAAGCAGATGGGCGACTGTCCCTTTGGTCCACTGGCATCAGGTTCCTTTCAGCTGCATTTCTGTTCAAGAGATGTTTTATTTCAAAAGGATTCTCACTCTAGAGCAGGCATGAGCCAACTTTGGTCCCATTGTGTTTTGGACTTCAACTCCCACAATTCCTAACAGCCAGATTATAATTGCGCTTATATGTAATTAAAGCAGAATCTCACTTAGCCAAACTTCACTTATCCAGCATTCTGTATTATCCAACACAGTCTGCCTTTTAGTAGTCAATGTTTTTGTCGTCAATGTTTTCAATACATTGTGATGTTTTGGTGCCGAATTCGTAAATACAGTAATTACTATGTAGCATTACTACGTATTGAACTACTTTTTCTGTCAAATTTGTCGTTAAACATGTTTTGATGCTTAATTTGTAAAATCATAACCTAATTTGATGTTTAATAGGCTCTTCCTTAATCCCTCCTTATTATCCAACATATCCGCTTATCCAACGTTCTGCCGGCCCATTTATGTTGAATAAGTGAGACTCTACTGTATTTGTATTCTGTGTGAAAAAATGAAAAGTATGCAATTTGCAATAAAAATTATATAAAATAATTCATTTGCATTTAATGTTAATGGTTTAAATGAGTGGTTCTCAACCTGTGTGTCCCCAGATGTTTTGGCCTTTGACTCCCAAAAATGGGTTATTTGATTTTGAATTAGATATCCAAAATGAAAAAAAGCTGCGTTTTTCATTATTTCAATATTTAGACAGAAACAGCTGTTTTGTATTTCAGTGAAAAAAATATTCCCGTTTCCACTTATTTATTTATTTATTTATTTACATCATTTTTACCCCGCCTTTCTCCCCGAGGGGACTCAAGGCGGCTTACAATAAATAGGCAAAAATTCAGTGCCTAAAAACAGTGTACAAAACAACAATTCATATAAAAGCAGTGTTCCATCAACTGTTTTAGAAAGAGAACCATTATTATATTTATCTATACCAGTATTAAATTTATTGTCCACAGTATTAATATATTAGTTATATATTATATTATATATTAATATATATAATATACACCATTACTACTATATTATATTTATTAGTATCAATACTATTATATGTATTATATGTATTTACACCATTAGTACTATATTTATTAGCAGCACCATCATAACCCTATTTATGATCAACAACATTATTACTATATTTAGTAGCAGCAGCATCATTATTATTATTATATTGTCTGTCCTGAAAGGGGTGGCTCTCAATGTTAGTTTTCCTTTTTTTAGTTACATTCACCATTTTAGAAATGGACTGGAAAGGATCGCACAAGGGTGACGCAGAGAGAGTGAAAAATAAAATGGCTTTTTTGTATGGGTGGATTGCATACTGTGGTCAACAGTGCTGATGGGCTATATATTATTGAGTTTATGACAGAGGCTGTGGGACAGGGGAAAACAGAATAAGGGCTGCAATTGGCCCCTGGGCCGGACTTTCGACATGACTGATTGATATGACAAGGGGTCACCAGTAGAAAGGCGGGAAAAGAATGACTCATTAAAGATTGGAGAGTTAAATTAGTTGAGTATATCCAAATGGCCAAGCTCTCCAACGATTTAAGGGGAAGGAACAATGATGAGTTTGTTAAAAATGGAGTCTTCAAAACAGAAGACAAAAATAGATTTTGAAATAGTTGCATGAGAATTTATTAATGTAATGATAAGGATAGAGTTTTGTTAGATACTAATTCCATAGGGTGTGGTGTCAAAAGTCAGGGGTGGTAGTTCACCGCTGGGAAGAGGGAGGTGAAATAATATGTGTATTTTGATTGAAGAAATTTGGAAAAGTTTTTTTTGGGTTTTTTTTATATAACACAATAAAAATATTATGCCAAAAAAAAGAAAAAAGGTATTACAAGAGGTCACCAGTAGAAAGGCCTCTCCGGCTACAGAGCTGAACCCAAGTGTAATGAAGTACGAATTTTTTGTTTACAGATGTCATGTTTAATTGTGTGTTTGTATTTTAAAAGGGTAAGTATTACAGTTATTGCATCTCAGCACTCAGAGGCTGGTTGCCAGCAGGCGGAGCCAACTGCCGTTTAGTTGAAGAAGTGCAGAGTTTAAAAAAGAGATTCATTCTGTGCTCTGATGAGGCACAGGGAAGATTGATCCTGGGTTGATGGGATCGAGGAGACTCAATTGGTCATTTTGAGTCGGTTTAAAATAAGTTTAGTGACTTAATGTAGTCTGTGTCCTGGTAAGGAACAGAGAATCTGTGATCGTATATCACAGGGGTGACTGCGGTTTAAAAGTAGCAGAGAAAGAAGTGACACTTTAGAGAGTTTGACTCATCTCATTCTAGTATTGTAACTGTTAATAAAAATACCTCTAAGGAGAAACAACATTGTAACCACTAAGATCTGTGCCTGAATAAACTCGTTCTTGTTTTCCCAACATCGAAGCCTCTGTCGCATATATTATAAACCAAGTTACGCTACCATCTAAAGTGAGTAAGAAGAAGAAGAAGAAGAAAGTAAAAGGTCTCCTCCCAATCCCATGATCAG
Source organism: Anolis carolinensis (assembly GCF_035594765.1). Classification (NCBI taxonomy): domain Eukaryota; kingdom Metazoa; phylum Chordata; class Lepidosauria; order Squamata; family Anolidae; genus Anolis; species Anolis carolinensis. The sequence goes on along the minus strand of NW_026943820.1, from coordinate 28,056,547 downwards.
ACTTACGTCTTCTTGTGTCGCTTCCGGGGGGAAAACCTTGTCCAGCTCAAAGGAGACCGCCTTCCCTTTGTGCATGAGGTGGAGGATGGCATCGTCATCGGGGTCAAAGGTCACTGCGTTGGCCGCCTCCGGACCCTCCCCGTCCTCCTTGCTGATGGGCCGGACACGGCCAAACACTCGGATGTTGCCTTGGAAGGAGAAAGAGCAGATCCAGGTCAGCCTGAAGATGCGCAAAGAGACAGCGGTTGCCTCTCTACATGTATCTTCTATTTGTATTTTAATATGTGTATATCTAGTGTGTTATTATCCTTGCACTATGTATTTTAATTATTGTATTTTTTCACAATGGTAAGACGTCACTGATTGCAAGATGAACCTTAATTTCACTTATTACCTTCATCAACAAAAACGTACATGATACACCCCATTTTTAGACAGGTTTACATGGGGAAAAAGTGCATCTTGTAATTGAAGAAATGTTTTTACAATCAAGTGCAGGGGTGCTATGGTTTTAGTTACCAACAAGTTTTTAACTGGTTTTAAGGGTTTCAATTGCTTATTTGTAGTGCCGTTAATATTTAATTCTATTTTGCTGCTGCTGCTCAGTCGGTTAGTCGTTTCCGACTCCTCGTGACCTCATGGACCAGTCTAATGTCCATATATTTTTAGGTTTGCAATTGCATTGTATTACTTTTGCTGTAAGTCGCTTTGGATCTCTTAATTAATGACAAAAATCAGAGTATAAATAATAATAATACTAATAATAACAATAACAATAATAGTAGGTATTTTGTGGTGGTGTGTCCTAGTGCATGTACTTTATGGTGATGTGTTTTAACAGTGTTGTTGCACCCTACTTTGAGCCTTGAAGAGAGTTGAGTAACAAATAAAATAAATAATAATAATAATGCACAGTATAAATAAATAAATAAGCACGACACAGCATACGAGATCCAGCATATATCTCTCGTTTGCTGTGTCATACTGTGTCAATAATAATAATAATAATAATAATAATAATAATAATAATAATAATAATAAATATAGTATACATCAGGGGTCCCCAAACTAAGGCCCGGGGGCCAGATGCGGCCCTCCAAGGTAATTTACCTGGCCCTCGCCCTCACTTATAATATAATATTTTTATATCCGTTTTAATAATATAATATATTGTATATACATATAATACTGATAATAATATTATCATTTTATACAACACAATACTAACAATAATATCATATAATAATATTAATTATATGTTATATATTACATATAATATTATAGTATAGTGGTATAGTTCAATATAGTATGCTAATAGTGTGCTATGCTAATAATATAATATATTGTACGTACATACAGCTGCTCTGAGTTCCCTTCGGGGTGAGAAGGGTGGGATATAATGTAGTAAATGAATAAATAAATAATTTTGGACTTAGGCTCGCCCAAAGTCTGGATTGACTTGAAGACACACGACAACAACAATCCTAATTAACCTGACTATCTCATTGGCCAGAAGCAGGCCCTCACTTCCTATTGAAATCCTGATAGGTTTATGTTGGTTAAAATTATTTTCATTTTTAAATATTGTATTGTTCTTTCATTGTTATTGTTGTTGTTTTGCACTACATATAAGGTATGTGCAGTGTGCATAGGAATTGGTTCGGTTTTTTCCCCCCAAATGATAATTCAGCCCCTCAACAGTCTAAAATGATATATTTTAATATATTGGGTTTATGGTTCCCGTCCCCTTGATCAGGTCATGTAAGTGTTATTTATTGCTATAATTGTATTATTTTACTTTACTTAATAATGTGCTATTATGTTGCTATGTAATGTTTGTGTTGTTTTTATGATTGGAAACCGGCCTGAGTCCCATCCGGGAGATAGGGTGGTATATAAATAAAGTTTTTATTATTTATTATTTATTTAAGGATTGTGGACCGGCCCTCTGCTTTAAAAGTTTGAGGACCCCTGGTATACATATTTTGTGGCGGTGTGTTCTAGTACATGTACTTTATGGTATGTATTTTAACTGTGTTGTACCCCACTTCGAGCCTCGGGGAGAGTTGCATAACTAATAAAATAATAATTAAAAGAAGAAGAACAACAACAACATTGGTACTGTTAAGCAAAGAGCACAGAGAGGAGCAGACCTTTCAGCCGCACCAGTTCGTTGTGGCACTTCTTCCGGAGCTGCAGCTCCCGGCGGTATTTCCTGAGCAGCTCCTGGTTCGTGCTGTTCACCTCTTCGATGGCTTGCCCGATCTGCGAGAGAGAAGGCCGAAAAGGCTGAGAGGCAAGTGGAGAGGTGAACCCTTCATTTCCATCAAGGTGTCACTATAGCTGTCGGACCGACCTCGGCCTTAGCGCTCTGCAGCGCTTCCTGGAGCAGGACGGGGAAGTCCCGGACCTGCCGTTTCAGGCTGTTGTAGTCGCTGGTCAGCGTCCGGAGCGCCGGCTGGAGCGTCAGGAGGTTTGTCCGCACCCCTGAAGAGAAACGGAAACAAAGAGGCATCCTCAGAAAGGACTCACTCGCATGGACACGCACTTCCTCTCCTTCCGCAGAATCATAGAATCATAGAATAGTAGAGTTGGAAGAGACCACATGGGCCATCCAGTCCAACCCCCTGCTAAGAAGCAGGAAATTGCATTCAAAGCACCCCCGACAGATGGCCATCCAGCCTCTGCTTCAAAGCCTCCAAGGAAGGAGCCTCCACCACGGCCCCGGGGAGAGAGTTCCACTGTCGAACAGCCCTTCTCACAGGGAGGAAGTTCTTCCTGATGTTCAGGTGGAATCTCTTTCCTTTCCTGTCGTTTGAAGCCATTGCTCCCTTGTGTCCTAGTCTGCAGGGCAGCAGAAAACAAGCTTGCTCCCTCTTCCCTATGACTTCCCTTCACGTATTTGTACATGGCTATCATGTCTCCTCTCAGCCTTCTCTTCTGCAGGCTAAACATGCCCAGCTCTTTAAGCCGCTCCTCATAGGGATTCTTGTTCTCCAGCCCCCAAAGTAGAACTGTGGAGAACGAGGTCCTGGACTCAAATGGGCAGCAACCTCGAGGGAAGCTCCTCACCGGCCAGGTTCTCGTGGACAGCTTTCATTTCCACTTGGGCCCGCGAAAAGGCCTCCTCGATGGCCCGGTTCTTGTCCTCCTCCATGTTCTGCATCTCCTCCAGCATCTGTTCGTGGGCCCGCTCCAGCTCAGACTCGTACATCTTCACCTAGACATGAAGGCACAGGAGGAAGCCAGTTGGTGGTCTTTCCTTTAAAATGACTTGTTCTACTCCAGAAATTTGAGTTGAGACTTGATGGTGAGATATTCATTGGAAAGCTATAGCAAAATGTACTGGAGGGTGCCCTCCCGCAACAACAAAGTTTTTGCAGTTTGATGAACTTTTCCCATATTTTTGTGATATAACCAATTAGGAAATGACATGAATAACCCAGGAACAACAATTGGGTAGTGTCATTTAGTGTTATTTATTAAAATAATAATAATAATAATAATAATAATACAGTAGAGTCTCACTTATCCAACACTCGCTTATCCAACTTTCTGGATTATCCAACGCATTTTTGTAGTCAATGTTTTCAATATATCGTGATATTTTGGTGCTAAATTCATAAATACAGTAATTACTACATCGCATTACTGCATATTGAACTACTTTTTCTGCCAAATTTGTTGTCTAACATGATGTTTTGGTGCTTCATTTGTAAAATCATAACCTAATTTGATGTTTAACAGGCTTTTCCTTAATGCCTCCTTATTATCCAACATATTTGCGTATCCAACATTCTGCCGGCCCGTTTATGTTGGATAAGTGAGACTCTACTGTAACAACAACTTTATTTTTATAACCCGCCTCCATCTCCCTGAAGGGACTTGGGGCAGCTTACATGGGGCCAAGCCCAAGTGGTTACAGACATATAATAAAAACACATCACTATAAAACAAATCAATAAAGATAATAAAATCACATTAAGATAAAACCTGGTTTAATAATAAAAAAAAAACGAGGAAGTATAGTGAAGAATGTAAACTAGACAAAGAAGTAAGTAACCCGGGACTATTATTATTGGTAAGGGGCTTGGGATGAGGTAAACATAGGAACTATTTTCAACTGAAGGGGTAGAATAAAGTATTATTTACTAAAATAATTATATCTTGGGTTGCTGTGAGTTTTCAGGCTGTATGGCCATGATCCAGGAGCATTCTCTCCTGACATTTTGCCCGCATCTGTGGCTAATGGCATTTTCAGAGGTTCTGTTGGCAGTGAAGAAAGTGAAGTGTATATATGGGTTCTTTCTCCCACCCTGGACATTCCAACGGTATATATACACTCCACTTGCTTCACTGCCAATAGAACCTCTGACGATGCCATTAGCCACAGATGCAGGTGAAACGTCAGGAGAGAATGCAGCTGGAACATGGCCATACAGCCCGAAAAACGCACAGCAACCCAGTATATCCAGTCATGAAAGCCTTCGACAATTATATTTTGCTCTACATTCCAAGACTTCAGAGCTGGGTCCAAGGGTTGAGACCACTTTACACAACTGAGGATCATCTGGAAGTGTTTTTGGTAGAGTACATTACATTACTCCCTCCATCCGTCCGTCGGATGCCTTGTTACCTGCTGCCGGAGCTGAGCGACCGCCTTCTGTGAGTTCTGGAGCTGCTGCTCCATCTCCTTCAGCACCTGCCGCTGCATCCCCACCTGGTCCTGCAGGTACTGGTTCCGGGACTGGGTCTCGCAGAGGGCCTGCTTGGTCTTGGAGGACTCCACTTCCATGGTGCGGATGACGTACTAAGAGGGAGGGAGGAAAGGAAGGAAGAAAAAGGCGGCCATTACTATCGGGAAGCTCAGCTCACTCCTGCAACCGCCTCCAAAGTTACAGGGGTCCTGCTAAAACTATAGCTTTAAATAATTCTTGATCTCCTACTTTAATCTTGTTGTTACCTAAAACTCCCATCAGCATCACATTCAGCTGAAGTGATATTTTAAATAGTTTTGAATTTAGCATTTTGATAGCATGGAGTTGGAAAGACGGAAAAAATGGACTATGGAAAACTGAAATAACTGCCTTTATTTGTGATGAAGGACAATCTGATATTATAGCATGTCTAACTCAGAATAGTATGCGAGAAATCAAAGATAATTTATATAAAATGGGTAAAAAGTGGCAAAGCCAATTTGAATATTATTATTATCATCATGTTTATTGATGCCCTGCTTTTTGTTCTCCACAAGGAGACTCCAAGTGCCTTACATTAAAAGAATTTCAGTGCAATTTAAAAATCGAGAAATATATAAACATTAAAACAGAATTAAAAATGGTTAAATACATATTCAAACTAAAACTAACATTTTGCACATTTTTAAAAAAAATGTGCTTATGGATAAAGATAGAAAAGAAGTATGTGGTCTGGGTGATGGGTGGAGGGGATAGGAAGTTTTAAGTAATTAAACAGTAATAAAATTCAGAAGAGGGCCCATCAGCTGTAGGGGCTTTATTGGGCAGCACAAATAGCTGGTGATTTCAGCAGCTCTTTGCTGGAAGCAACGTCTTGGATAGAGCTATAGCAGGTACCTTTGTGGGTAGACTTTTGACTACGTGTTTGGATCTTGACTTGAACTGTTCTTGGACATTGCTGAGCTTGTCTGTTATTGACCCTCTGAAACGGATTCTCGACTTTCCTCCTGCTTGACCCTCTGTCTGAATTACCCGCTATGAATAATCCTGGGCTGTTTCTGACTACGAATTTAGAGAGCACGCTGGTTGGTAGATTTGGACAGCAAACCCCCCCCCCCCCGTTGCCTTACCTTGACCTGCTGGGGCTGGGCCTTGAGGCTGGCGATGGTCTCCTGGCTGTCGCGCAGCCGCCGGCTCAGCCGCTCCTCCTCCTGGGCCTTCTCAGCCAGGGAGTCCTTCAGCCGCAACTCCACCTCCGCCAGGCGGTTGGTCTTCTGCTCCACCTCCAGGTCCAGCTCCGAGAGGCGCCCCTTCAGCTCCTCCGTGTCCCGCGTCAGTTGCCCCAGCCTCTCCTGCAGCTTTGCATTCTCCTGCCGGGAAAGGAACGGGAAGCACTCATGGGATCCTAGACTTGGAAGAGACCCCAAGGGCCATCCAGTCTATCTCCCTTCAGCCAAGCAGGAGGACACAATCCAAGCCCTACAAGACAGCTGTCCAGCCTTTGTTCAAAGACTGTCTCCTGAGAAGAAGACTACACCGGACTCCCAGGAAATATTCCACTGTCAAACAGCTCTTATTGAATTGGTTTATAACCACCTGGGATCGATCACTGGTTATGACCCCCAGCAGCTGCTTCTTCCTTAGAAAAGACCTTGGTTGGCAGATAATGTGTACACCAGCCATATTGGGTGACTGAGGCATCCAATGTAAAGAAAAGAAGTTGAAGTGAGTTCCAGACCTCAGTCTTCTGTAGATAATCAATAGGAAGTTTTGCTATTGTGCCTTTTCCTTCCCCACCTCTCTTGTTGTTCCAGATATTTTCCCCACGGAGCCTGTCACCCTTCAATTTGCCATCTGCAAGGGCTGCAAGTGTCTAGATCAGGGGTCCCCAAACTTTTGAAGCCGAGGGCCGGTCCACAATCCTTCAGACTGTTGAGGGGCCGAATTATCATTTGAAAAAAAAAATACAAACAAATTCCTATGCATACTGCACATGTCTTATTTGTAGTGCAACAACAACAACAACGAAAAAACAATACAATATTTAAAAATGAAAACAATTTTAACCAACATAAACCTATTAGGATTTCAATGGAAAGTGTGGGCCTGCTACTGGCCAATGAGATAGTCAGGTTAATTAGGATTGTTGTTGTTGTTGTTGTTGTGTGCCTTCAAGTCATGTCAGACTTTGGCCGAGCCTAAGCCTAGAATTAATTATTTATTTACTGCATTTATTTACTACATTTATATCCCACCCTTCTCACCCCGAAGGGGACTCAGAGCAGCTGTATGGACATACAATATATTATATTATTAGCATAACACAATATTAGCATTATGTATTACTGTATTGAACTATACCACTATACTATTATATAATATGTAATATATAACATACAATTAATATTATTATATGGTATTACTATTAGTATTATATTGTATAACGTAAGATTATTATCAATATTATATGTATATACAATATATTATATTATTAAAACTGATATAAAAATATTATATTATAAAACTGAGGGCGGGGGCCAGGTAAATGACCTTGGAGGGCCGCATCCGGCCCCCGGGCCTTAGTTTGGGGACCCCTGGTCTAGATGCTATTCATTACTAAATTACCTGGGAAACTCGAAATCTCTTGCATTACTTTCTCTCTGTGGTAATTGTCATGTTGGTCATCATCCTGTTGCTTTTGACATCAACACTCTAAAACCTTCACTCCCAAGCTTTCTGGTTGGTTGCCAAACCGGCCCATTTACCAGGAATGAGAATTTTAGGCCCCAAGGCCTTTGGCCTCCTGGCAGTCATTTCTGGCCCTGGGTCTGGACTTTGCAAGACTGACACTGATGGAGAACACGCCCATGGTCAGGGACCTCTTACCTGGCTGTGTTCGCACCCCACACACTTTGGGGGCTGCTTCCGGAGCTCCTGCAGCTGCGCCTCGCACATTTTCACCTCCTGCTTCAGACGCAGGTTCTCTGCAGCCAAGAGGTCCCGGTGCTTCTCCAGGTCTGTGCCGCCCTGGGAGCAGAGAGAGCAACAAGGAGGCGGCAGTCAGGAGCGCAAGGATAGTTCAGAGGTGTTTGAGCCACCAGCCCCTACCGCCAGGAATTCTGGGAGCTTACGTCAAAAACAAGTATCATGCCACTGGAATAGCTGGCATCTCTAGCCAAGCAGTGTGCAATAGCCTGATCTTTCTCTCTCTCTCTCATCTATACATAAATGGCAAGCTCTTTAACCTCTGCAGGCTGAAAGCCAAAAATAAAGCCACAGCAACATGTGCTATAGAACTCCAGTATGTTGATGATATCGTAGTCTGTGCTCATTCAGAGGAAGGCCCCAAATGGACCTGAGGCCTAAAACACTGCTCTAGCAGAGCAAAGTAATAGCCATCTCTCTGCAAAAACAAATACAGTAGAGTCTCACTTATCCAAGCTAAACGGGCCGGCAGAAGCTTGGATAAGCGAATATCTTGGATAATAAGGAGAGATTAAGGAAAAGCCTATTAAACATCAAATTAGGTTATGATTTTACAAATTAAGCACCAAAACTTTATGTTATACAACAAATTTGACAGAAAAAGTAGTTCAATATGCAGTAATTTATGTTGTAATTACTGTATTTACGAATTTAGCACCAAAATATCACGATATATTGAAAACATTGACTACAAAAATGGCTTGGATTATCCAGAGGCTTGGATAAGCGAGGCTTGGATAAGTGAGACTCTACTGTAAAATTAATTATTCCAACTGAGGAAGAGAAGTTGCTCTGCTAGATGTTGCAGTTTTACCATTCCCATTTCAAATGGTCAATCCATCTTGATAAGACCGCATCACTGACCATGCACTCAATCAATATGTTGTTGTGCACCTTCAGGTCAACTCCGAAGTATGGAGACCCCATTACATATCTTTGCTAAGTGAAGGATGGCATCACACAGGCCACTTCGCCGAGCAACAACCTTTGTACGACAACATACATTCATACACACACACACACACACATATACTAGCTGTGCCCGGACACGTGATGCTGTGGCGTCGTCCTAAGTGGGTTTTTGTTTGTGGAGTCAAGTATGAATGTTGTAATTAGTCACCTTGATTAGCATTGAGTGGGCTTGCAGCTTCAAAGCCTGGTTGTTTCCTCCTTGGGGGAATCCTTTATTGGGAGGTTAGCTGGCTCTGGTTGTTTCCTGTCTGAAATACACTTATTTCTAGAGTGTTGTTCCTTAATTACTATCCAGATTGTAGAGTTTTATAATGCTGACTGCCAGGTTTTGTTCATTTTGATAGTTCCCAGGAACCCAATAATAATAATAATAATGACTCACTGTCGGAACAGGGTGGCAATGGAAACCTGCCCATCTGGTTAACATCACCAAGTTTCCCGGGAGGCCTCTGCACATGCGCGGTTAGTAATTTTGGGTTTTGGGGGGGGGGGGAGGTTCTGTAATTTGGACCTAATTTTATAAGGTTTTTTGATGGAAAGACATAAATTGGATGACTATGTCTTTTGTGGCCAAATTTGGTGTGATTTGGTGATTTTGTTGCTTACCTCATGGGAATTATGCACACTACATACAGTAGAGTCTCACTTATCCAAGCTAAACGGGCCGGCAGAAGCTTGGATAAGCGAATATCTTGGATAACAAGGAGGGATTAAGGAAAAGCCTATTAAACATCAAATTAGGTTATGATTTTACAAATTAAACACCAACACTTCATGTTATACAACAAATTTGACAGAAAAAGTAGTTCAATACACAGTAATGCTATGTTATAATTACTGTATTTACGAATTTAGCACCAAAATATCACGATATATTAAAAACATTGACTACAAAAATGGCTTGGATAATCCAGAGGCTTGGATAAGCGAGGCTTGGATTAGTGAGACTCTACTGTATATAGTCACCAGCCCTCTGTAAAAATCATCATCATTATGGATTGGATCCTTGGATCAGCCCAGATCCAACAGACAAGTTCCCTCATGCTTGCAAATTTTAATCAGATTAAAGAGCTCCTAAAACTGTAATCCACTGAATAATTGTTTCCTCCTTTCATATCTTGATGTCACATTCATGTTTATAGTATCCTTTTGATTGGACTTAATTGAAAAAGTCAATGCCCTATTTAAATAAACCAGGGGTCCCCAAACTTTTGAAGCAGAGGGCCGGTCCACAATCCTTCAGACTGTTGAGGGGCCGAATTATCATTTGAAAATAAAATACAAACAAATTCCTATGCATACTGCACATGTCTTATTTGTAGTGCAACAACATCAACAACGAAAGAACAATACAATATTTAAAAATGAAAACAATTTTAACCAACATAAACCTATTAGGATTTCAATGGAAAGTGTGGGCCTGCTACTGGCCAATGAGATAGTCAGGTTAATTAGGATTGTTGTTGTTGTTGTTGTTGTTGTGTGCCTTCAAGTCATGTCAGACTTTGGCCGAGCCCAAGTCTAAAATTAATTATTTCTTTACTGCATTTATTTACTACATTTATATCCCACCCTTCTCACCCCGAAGGGGACTCAGAGCAGCTGTATGGACATACAATATATTATAGTATTAGCATAACACAATATTAGCATTATATATTACTGTATTGAACTATACCACTATACTATTATATAATATGTAATATATAACATACAATTAATATTATTATATGGTATTACTATTAGTATTATATTGTATAACGTAAGATTATTATCAATATTATATGTATATACAATATATTATATTATTAAAACTGATATAAAAATATTATATTATAAAACTGAGGGCGGGGGCCAGGTAAATGACCTTGGAGCGCCGCATCCGGCCCCCGGGCCTTAGTTTGGGAACTCCTGAAATAAACTGACGCACTGTCTCTATTTAGGAGCTGCCACCTGAGCAGCAAGTGAACTGCATTGTGGAGCAAAGCTTAGCATAAGGCGGAGTATCTTCTGAAGATCTCAGACACAAGTCTCAAGCACAAATCCCTCAGTCATAAGGAGAAAAGAATGTGTGGCTTCCCCAGGGACAGACTCCCAATAAAGGAGATGAATTGATTAAGGAAGGCCGGCTATGCCAGCGAGAGAATTAATTACTGTTTTATAACGATCTGTTTTCCTCTGTCCTCCCCTTGGCATCAGCACTCTTCTAATTTGGGCAATGGCTCTTTTGCATTATGTAGGGCATTGCTATTCTTATACGAATGTATTGATGATACAGGCAATTGGGTTGAAGTATTATTTCCTGTACCGTCAAACCTTGACATAAGATGGTATTAAGGGCACAGGACCACCGTGAAAGTGGGGAAAATACAGTTTTGGCAGGGAGGAAAAACACAGCTTTCTAACCTAAAAGAACATCGCTCCAAGTTCTCTACCATCATCGTACACCAGAATTTGACTACAGTTGCCCTGGAGGACTTACGACATTGCAAGAGTTATGAAAAAGCCACTTAATAATAATTATTTATTATTTATTTATTTATTTACTACATTTATATCCCGCCCTTCTCACCCTGAAGGGGACTCAGAGCGGCTTACAAATTAAATTTACTTACAATATTATATTACTAGCATAGTACAATACTGGCATTAAATTATTCAATTACTATTTATTTATTATTTATTTATTTACTACATTTATATCCCGCCCTTCTCACCCCAAAGGGGACTCAGAGCGGCTTACAAATTAAATTTACTTACAATATTATATTACTAGCATAGCACAATACTGGCATTAAATTACTAAATTACTATATTATTTATTTATTTATTTATTTGCTACATTTATATCCCGCCCTTCTCACCCCGAAGGGGACTCAGAGCGGCTTACAAATTAAATTTACTTACAATATTATATTACTAGCATAGCACAATACTGGCATTAAATTACTAAATTTCTATTATTTATTTATTTACTACATTTATATCCCGCCCTTCTCACCCCGAAGGAGACTCAGAGCGGCTTACAAATTAAATTTACTTACAATATTATATTACTAGCACAGCACAATACCGGCATTAAATTACTATATAGTACTATAGCAATATATTGTAATATTATTAGTAATATTACATGTAACATATAATATATAATTAATTATATTGTATTAGTATTATATTGCATTACAATATAATATTATCAATATTATATGTATATACAATGATGATAATAATGATAATAATAACAATAATATTAAGTGGCCTTTGAACATTATTATGCTTATTTTCTTATTTCTTACCCACCTCTCCTCATGGCAAGTCACAACATAGTTAAAAAACACCTCATGATCATAACACTATGGAACACAATTTTTGTTCCTGCGTTATAAATGTCATTTCCTAATTTGTTCTATGATGAGTACATGGGAAAAGTAGATTTTGTTTACCTGCACACTGAAAGGCTAAAAATGCCATATTTTCATTAAGAAAAATTACTAACAAAGTGCCTAGACTGAAGGAAATAATACTACTACCCTCAGCCACAAAAACAATGTTTCCCGAGTAGAACAACGACTTGCAATGTAAGGGCTGCACAATTAAACAAGAGATAACACTTTCAAACCAGGAACAGTTTTCCAAATTTTGTTACACAGTGTAATTATTCTATAAAATACACATATTAATACATATTTCTGTGCAAGCAGCACATATATTAAAATACCCCAAATAAATATTAAAATATAGCAAACACAAGTCATTCAGTTTGAAATTCATAGTTAACACTGGCTGGGCTCAAGCACCATGAGCCTCAAACCCTACCTGCCGTTTCCAAATGCAAAATTGTTAATTGACATAAAGAGGATTTCAAGAACTCGTAACATGCCCCAGATCCATTCAAAGGCATTCAAAGGCATATCAGGTGACTCACCAACACGGAATGGAGCCTGTTCATTTCCTGCGCTTGCTCACGGAGCTGGCCCTTTAGGCTCTCCGTCTGCCAAGACAGGAAAATAAATTGAAATAGAATATATATATATATGTATCTATATATATAAAAGAGTGATGGCATCACGACGACCCACAAAACAACAAAACTACAGGCCTCCCAACCTCTAAATTTGACAACACAACCCATCATCCACGCCTCTAGGTTGATACAACAAAAAGAAAAGAAAAATAAAATCCTAATTAGAGAGAGAGGAATAATTGCTTTTATCCAATTGCTGCCAGTTAGAAGGCTAAGCTCCTCCAACTTGGTCTCCTAGCAACCCAATAAAAAATAATTAAAAACACTAAAAAATTAATACAATAAAATACTATAACAGAAAATAACTAAAAATAATACAAGAAAATAATAAAATATAATAAAAAGATAACTTACAATAAAATTTATAAAAAAATACAAATAACGTCAAATAAAAATTACACAATTTTTAACCAATACCACCACCACTTTGCCACAGCAACGCGTGGCCAGGCACAGCTAGTGTGTGTGTGTGTGTGTGTGTGTGTATGTATGTGTGTGTGTGTGTATGTGTGTGTGTGTGTGTGTGTGTGTGTGTGTATATATATATATATATATATATATATATATATATATATATATATATATATATCACTAATAATACATAATATAATACAATGTATTAATATACATAATGCAATAATACTAATAATATGAGTCCCCTCATTTCTTGTTGTCTCAGCCCTGTTCTTAACTAGGAGTCATTTGTAAGTTAGACATTTGTAACTTGGGGAATGACTGTATGTATCTTTTCCCCTCCTTCTTTTTCTCTGTTAATACATATATAAAATAGTTATTTTTAAAAAAAATCAAACATTTACTGATGTTAGCATTTGCAAAGCTTGTAAACAGGCTGATTTTCCTTTTTTGTGAAGGACAGCTGAAGCATCTCCTGCAAATGCCACACTGGTTGATTGGTGTCAATGTCTAAAACAGCCACTAGATGGCATTTGGAAAACTTTCCCCGCTACCAGTTTTATTTCGGGATTTCATTTGGGGTCAGAACCCACTGTTTAAGAGGAAGTGCCTTAAAGAAAAAAGTGCACAACTGCAAACAGATAAATAAACAGATAAGACCATTTGCGTCAATGCCTAAAACAGTCACTAGGTGGCATTCAGGAAATTTTCCCTGCTGACGGTTGTATTTTGTGACTCCATTTGGGGCTGGGACCCCCAGTTTAAGAGGCAGTGCTTTAAAGAAATAACTGCACAACTGCCAACAGATTAATAAACAGATAAATATTATTTGCCTCAATGACTATAACAGTCACTAGGTGGCATTCAAGAAACATATCCTGTGACAAAAAGTGCACAAATGCAAACAGATAAATAAACTCATTAAGACAAAACAGTTAAAACAGAATAAAGCTCATGATGTGGAGACATATGAGGAAAATGAAAATGTGCCTTTCCAAATGAGAAGTTTAAACCAGAAATTGGAAAAATTCAGAGCAAAATCAAGGGAGTGAGATAAACAAAAAGTGCTGTATCAAAACCATCTAGTTTCTTTAGATGCTCAATGGAAATTGTTGTCTGAGAAATGCAATCTATTGCAGGTTGTTTTCAAAGAAGAATTGGAAGTAAATGGACCACGAGTCCTATTGAAATACTTAATTAAAATCACACATTTTCTGAGCCTTGAAAAATGACGATGTCAATATCATTGCAAATCAGGAACATCGTGTTTGAAAATTCAGACAATGCAGGTACATTAAAGTAGACAAAAAGCTGCATATTGCAAAAAAAGAAAAAAAGAAACCCTACTGTGTTTCCGTGAAAATAAGACAGTGTCTTATATTAATTTTTGCTCCCAAAGATGCTCTAGGTCTTATTTTCAGGGGATGTCTTATTTTTCCATGAAGAAGAATTCACATTTATTGTTGAACAAAAAAAATGAACATTATATACTGTACAGTAGTTGTCATCACAAACCAGCATGACCAGACAAACTGTGAAATCCTATCAAGAATTTCTTGTTATTACCATTATTTCCATGTAAAACACTCTATGGTACGTACATTTACCGATCCTGCATGCTCTGGGGTTCTGTTTGGCGGGCCTGCTTCCAAACAAAAACTTTGCTAGGTCTTACTTTTGGGGGAGGCCTTATATTTAGCAATTCAGCAAAACCTCTACTAGGTCTTATTTTCTGGGGATGTCTTATTTTAGGGGAAACAGGATATTAGCGTCGATGCTTAAAACAGCCACTAGGTGGTATTCAGGAAACGTTTTCTGTTGCTTGTTTTATTTCAGGACCCTATTTGGGGTCAGGACCCACCGTCTGAGAAGCACAGAAGAGAAGTGTGGATCCCTACCTGCGCGGCCTGTCCGCCCTCTTCCTCCGAAAGCTTCTCTTGCAGCGCAAGCAGCTCTTCCTGCAGCTGCCGCTTCTCCTCCTGCAGCTGGGACAGCGACTCCAGCAGCCTCTGCACCATCGGGAGCTGGTGCACCCCCCGCAAGCTGGACCGGCCCCCACTGAGGACCCTCCCGGCCCCTGGAAGGGAAGAAGACCTTGCATCAGTGGGTCAGGAAGGATGGTCTGCGGACAGATGGGATCGAAGGGGAGCAGCGTGGGATGAAACACCAGCAGGACACGCCGTGGAAGGCCATGGAAGGCAGTGCAGGCTGGGAAGCCGAGCCCCCTCCCCTCGCAAACACAACCGCCAAGGCCTGCTCTTTTTGAGAAGCTCACACAACCCCAAATGGAACTAAACTAAGCCTTGTATCCCATAAGGAAGGGTTCACACCCCTGTGGGGTTTCCTTTGCTGTCCCCACTCCTGTTCAGGAGATCCCACCTCACTTTCTGACCCTTGGATTTTGGTAAATTTGGCTTGTTGTGGAAACAAGGATTGGTGATCAAAATTCAGAGGAGACCCCTTTTTCCCATGTTTATAATGATAATAATGGATTTCTCTTCCAATGGTCAGATTTCTCTCACTTCCTGTTGTCTCAGCTCCGTTCTTAACTAGTTGTTTGCAAGTCGGATGTTTGTAATCCAGGGATGGCATGTGTGTGTATATATATATCTAATATATAATATAGTAATGCAATACAATACAATATGATTATAAAAATACTAATACTAATAAAATATAGGATAAGATTCCTCTCACTTCCTATTGTCTCAGCCCTGTTCTTAACAAGAAGTAATTTGCAAGTCGGATGTTTGTAACTTGGGGACGGCCTCTGTGTGTGTATGTATGTATGTATGTATGTATGTGTGTATACATATGTATTACTAATATATAACATAATAATACAATGTAATACAGTATAATAATATTAAATAAGATTCCTCTCACTTCCTGTTGTCTCAGCCCTGTTCTTAACTAGGAGTCGTTTGCAAGTCGGATGTTTGTAACTTGGGGACGGCCTGTGTGTGTGTGTGTGTGTATATATATATATGTATTACTAATATATAACATAATAATACAATGTAATACAGTATAATAATATTAGATTCCTCACACTTCCTGTTGTTTTATCCTGTTCTTAACTAGGAGTTGTTTGTAAGTCTGCCTGTATACATGTTTATCTATACTCTATACTAGGCATAGCCAAACTTTGGCCCTCCAGGAGTTTTGGACTTCAATTCCCACAATGAAGTCCAAAACATGTGGAGGGAGGGCCGAAGTTTGCCCAGGCCTGCTCTATACAATCTATATATATAAAAGGGTAATGAAATTTCGGCCTAGGACAAAACAACAAAACGACACATCCCAGAAACACTAAACTTGGCAGCACAACTGCTCATCCAGGCCTCTACGTTCATACAACAAAAAGAAAAGAAAAATAAAGTCCTAATTAGAGGGAGAGGAATAATTGTTTTTATCCAATTGCTGCCAGTTAGAAGGCTGAGCTCAGCCTATGTGGTCTCCTAACAACTCACTCAGCCCAGGGGACAGGCAGTTAGGCCTCACTTAGGCCTCTTCCACACTGCCTATAAAATACGGATTTTCTAATTTTAACTGGATTATATGGCAGTGTAGACTCAAGGCCCTTCCACACAGCTATATAACCCATTTATAATATTATTTTATCTGTTTTGAACTAGAATATCTTGACTATTTCCCATACCACCATACTTCGCCACAGCAACGCGTGGCCGGGCGCAGCTAGTAATAATAATAATAATAATAATAATAATAATAATAATAATAGTTCTGTATCTACATGCTGGAATAATGCTGTGCAAGTTGGATGTTTGTCACTAGGGGACTGCCTGTATTAACAATTATTTGGAGACACTTTGGCGAGGTAATTGAACCCACGAGGCTACAAAGCCTAGCGTTGAAATGACAAGCATCAGTTCACTGGCACAAAGGAATTGGGTTGGATGTCTCTGATCGGATATGGAGGAGCACAGAGAGAAAGCGTCCCAAGCACAGTGATGTCCGGAGAGAGAGAGAGAGATGGCAAAAGGGCACAAGGGGAGAAACGGCACATCTCCACCTGCAGCGAATGGATGTGCGCATGACGGCCGCACAGAGCGCGGAGATCAATACCACTGCAGCGACGGAAGGGGTTCCTCGCCCACACCGCGCAGGATTCCTGTGGCCACAAAGCACCAAAGGAGAAGAAAGTGACACAGACAGAAGAACCCGTGACGTCGCAATTGGAGAAAGCATCACAACGGCCATGGTACGCAACCGGAAACACAGTCCCTTCGCCAAACCACCTCCCACATTTCGCAGTGCCCGGTCAGGAGAACAACAGCAACAGCCTTCATTGGCATACACCAGGGGACCCCAAACTAAGGCCCAGGGGCCGAATGCGGCCCTCTAAAGTCATTTACCTGGCCCCCACCCTCAGTTTTATAATACATTTTTATATCAGTTTTAATAATAAAATATATTGTATATACATATCATATTGATAAAAATATTATAATGTTATACAATATAATGCTAATAATAATACCATATAATAATATTAATTATATGTTATATATTACATATAATATTACAATATAGTGGTATAGTTCAATATAGTAATGTATAATGCTAATATTGTTCTATGCTAATAATATAATATATTGTATGTACATACAGCTGCTCTGAGTCCCCTTCAGGATAAGAAGGGTAGGACATAAATGTAGTAAATAAATGTAGTAAGTAAATAAATAATTAATTTTAGACTTAGGCTCACCCAAATTCTGAAATGACTTGAAGGCACACAACAACAACTACAAACAACAATCCTAATTAACTTGACTATCTTATTGGCCCATACTTTCCATTGAAATCCTGATAGGTTTATGTTGGTTAAGATTGTTTTCATTTTTAAATATTGTATTGTTCTTTCATTGTTGTTGTTATGTCTGCAGATGGTACAAATAAGACATGTGCAGTGTGCATAGGAATTTGTTCGTATTTTTTTTCAAATGATAATTCGGCCCCTCAACAGTCTGAAGGATTGTAGACCGGCCCTTTGCTTTAAAAGTTTGAGGACCCCTGGCATACACCAACAGGATCACAGCATAGACATGTACAGACAGTCCCTAAGTTACGAACAAGAGAGGTTCTGTAGGTTTGCTCTTAAGTTGAATTTGTATGGAAGTTCGAACAGGGACATTTTTAAGTGTAACTCCAGCCATCTATATATATAAAAGAGTGATGGCATCACGGCGACCCATAAAACGACAAAACTACAGGCCCCCCAACCTCGAAATTTGACAACACAACCCATCATCCACGCCTCTAGGTTGATACAACAAAAAGAAAAGAAAAATAAAGTCCTAATTAGAGGAATGATTGCTTTTATCCAATTGCTGCCAGTTAGAAGGCTAAGCTCCTCCAACTTGGTCTCCTAGCAACCCAATAAAAAATAATAAAAAACACTAAAAATAATTAAAAACACTAAAAAATTAATACAATAAAATACTATAATAACAGAAAATAACTAAAAATAATACAAGAAAATAATAAAATATAATAAATAAAAAGATAACTTACAATAAAAATAATTTAAAAATACAAATAACGTCAAATAAAAATTACACAACAATTTTTAACCAATACCACCACCACTTTGCCACAGCAACGCGTGGCCGGGCACAGCTAGTATATGTATATACATATACACATACACATATATACATGCGCACATACATACATATATGTTGTATCCCAGCCTCCATCTGAGCTGTCAGGTGAGCCTAAGGTTGGGCCTGTTCAGCCTGTGCTTGTCCCTGCACCTGCCTTTTCAGAGGACTCTGGGTTTGGGCCTGAGAGGCAGCCAGAGATTGTCCCAGTGGATTCTGGGACCAGAGACAGAATGGTTTCAAGCAGGCAGCTTGAACCACATTCCTCAAAGGAGTCAAAGTCGGATCTCCTGGTGCCAGATGGACATTCTAGTTCGGATTCTAGAATTGATAAGACGGATAAGGCTAATGAGCCTGACAGAAGAAAGGCAGTAACTCAGCAGAGGAAAGAAAGAGAGTATGTCAGAAGAAGTAAACAACGAAATAATGAGCAGACTTCTCACGGAAAGGGACCTTGAATTTCCCATAAGAAGGGCTGCTTTCTCTGACAGAGTCAGAGGTGGTAACTTTGCTTAACCAAGAGAGGAATATCTATGCTTTGTGCTCCTGTGAATTCCATTTTATTTCCTGCAGCTTTGTATCTTAATTCTAGTGCCAGCCTTGTTCTTGCTTATGGGGATTTTGGTGGATCCAGTTGAATGTTCCAGTCACCTTGCAGTGTGGATTTCTGCTCCAGCCAAGACCCTTGCCTTTTGTTCCAGCATTAACCTTGTACCTTGAACTAAACTTGGAGATTTGTTCCTGTATTCCAGCTTTGGCTTTCTGTGTTCCAGTTTGACTCATGCCTTGGATTAATCTTTGATATCTTGTTTAGACTATTCTTGATACCTTTCTTGGGACTGACTTTGATATCCTGTTTGGACCGTGTTCTTTGAGTGACTTTTATGGATTCTGGCTTCAAGATTTTCAAGTACAGCAGAGTCTCACTTATCCAAGCCTCGCTTATCCAACGTTCTGGATTATCCAACGCATTTTTGTAGTCAATGTTTTCAATACATCGTGATATTTTGGTGCTAAATTTGTAAATACAGTAATTACTACATAGCATTACTGTGTATTGAACTACTTTTTCTGTCAAATTTGTTGTATAACATAATGTTTTGGTGCTTAATTTGTAAAATCATAACCTAATTTGATGTTTAATAGGCTTTTCCTTAATCTCTCCTTATTATCCAACATATTCGCTTATCCAACGTTCTGCCGGCCCGTTTACGTTGGATAAGCGAGACTCTACTGTACTTTGTTCTTGTGGATTTAACCCCATTCTATTGACTTTGAACTTTGATTTGCTTTTGCTTGCATATAATCTTCAATAAACAGCTTGCTTGCTTATATTCTGGGGCTCCAGTGTGGTTTTGAGGTGCCTACGCAGCCTAGGAGTGCAACAATATACACACACTCTTGTCATTGAGAAAACTGCAAAAAATATATATGCTAAGATTCATTAATTTACTAACATTAACATCCCTACCCTTCCCTGGTTCCTTATTGTATCTTTTGGGAAAACATCAATAATAGTAATAATAAAAACAATAGTTTATAAAGCCCATACTTTTTGCATCTTCCTTTAAAAAACGGAATCTGACTGACTATGCAACTTTCAGCCCAAGCTTAGTTTTGCAAGCTTTGCAAGCTTCACTTTGAACCACAAGTGCACTACTTCCAAACCCATTTTCCCTTTATTGGTGGATGGATTTTTATTAGGTGCATTTATTTCTGGGCTTTATCCGCTTGTCAAGCTTCAAGATCTCAGGCCACGATGGTGCAATTAATCTGCTGTTCAAAAATTCATAGGCGATAATGCTAATTCCCAAGCAGTGACTCTTCTGTGTTAAATGAAATCCGCTGCAGAAAGTCCTGGGGCCAAACTGCAAGAATCCCCTTGTTTATGTGTGTAAATCACTACATGCACCGCTTTGTAGGCTTCTCTGCAAAACATTTGATTGGGTAAATACTGATCTATTTTTTTAGTATCTGTCCGCGTGTTTTTGTAGAGGTTTCTATAATAGTCTTCAAAGATTTTTTGAATTTTTCTTATATTTGAAGTAGTCTCTCCTTTGTTTCTTATCCTGGCAATTAGTGGTCTCTTCCTATGATCTTTCACTTGCCATGCTAGGAGCCTACCGGGTTTATTCACCTTTTCAAAAAATTATGTCTATTGTATATCATTTTTCTTTCTAACTCATTTGTTAAAAATAATTCATATTGCTGTTGGGCTTTCGCTAACTCTTGCTGTACATTTTTCCTATCCACTAGGCATGTCCAATCGATGAAAAAAAATGTTTCAATTCTCGTTTCTAAAGTAGGGGGCGCTGGCACTTCAATATGGAAAGTATTTCCGATTTTTTCACCCAAAAATTTCGGATATTTCCAAAATTTCGTAATGATTCTAAATGTTTCTAAAATGGCGGACGCGCATGCGCAATCGCTACACACCGGGCTTGTATGGCAATCTTCCATGTGGACGTTAGCCCCCACCTTTGCGTCCATCATGAAAGCTTCTGATTGGCCGGGGAGAGGCAGCCATGTTAGGCTGAGCTAAGCTCCCATTCAAGGTAGGTTGAAAAGACAAAAAAAAATATTTTTGAAAATATATTTAAAAATTTTGGGGGGGGGGGGAATTAACAAAACATTAAGAGACAATTAGAGAATGGGCCAACAATGGTTCGAATTACATTGCTGGTTGCGCTGTGAGACAATGTCTCGGAATGCGTATCAAAAAGCGAGAACAATCCGAAATAATTCCGATATACGATTCAAAACGATTTTTTGGACATGTCTACTATCCACCTTAGGCTTCTCTAATTCTTTTTCTTTATCTCTAATTTTGGTAAGCAACTGTACTTTCATATTGTTTTTTCTTTTACACCAATTAGCATGTTGTTGGATTAATAAACCTCTTATCACAGCTTTTCCTGCATCCCAGACTGTCTTTTCTGCTATGTCCTCCTTACCATTCTCTTTAATGTAGTTTTGTATTCCTAACCTGATCTTTTCCTTAATTTTTTGGTCTTTCAATATATAATCATTTAATCTCCAAGGCTTCCTTTCCCAGAGCCCCCCTTTTAACTGCAGCAACATTGGATTTGACCCGCGGGCCTTGAGTTTGACACATGCACTTTACAGCAAAAGAAACCAAGGGCAATGCCAGCGGTGCAATCCCATTCTTCTGGGAGAGAGGAAGAGTATGCTTCTCTGCCACTCTCACATACCATTTCCTCCCTTCTCTGTGGCTGCTCCTCACTCGCTATTTGGTTCCCTACCTTTCTTAGTCATCGCCTTCTTCCCATCTCGGCTTCTCTGTGTTGCTCTCGTTCCGTGCAAAGGGGAGAACGAGAGAGAAGCTCCAGAACGAGAGAGAGAAAGAAAGAAAGCCCTACGCAGGGATCTCCTCCTTGCTCCGATGTGTCTGGACAAGCTCCGGCAATTAGAAGATCCAACCTGCAGATTGGTCCTGTTCAGGCTTATGGAGAGAGTGCAGAAGAAGTCCCGGGCTCTGCACAAAAGGCAAGAGGCGGAGGTAAAAGGCAAGATCTCCTCCAGAGAGAGAGGCACCAGGACTTCCCTCGATCCGGATATTATCCTCCTTGGGATGCAGACCAAAATCCCATTGGCTTTTTGAGCTGCTGCATCACACTCTTGGCTCATGTTCAACTTGCTGTCCACAAAAGCACCTAGATCTTTTTCACGAGTGATTCTGTTGTCGAGCCATTCTGTAACTTTCTACTGAAGTGTTATCCTACATTTCTCCGTTTTGAGCATTCATTGTGTTAAGTTTTGGCCCATCCGCTCTCTCATCTATTGAGGTCCCTTTACATTCTGTCTTTTTGGAATAGTCACTCTCCCTCCCAATTGGGTCCTATCTGCAAACCTAATCAGCTGCCCTCCACTGTGGGGCCTTCATCTCAACTTCCTCTGCTTCATCCCCACTTTGCCCTGACCCTCCCACGTCCGAAATCTGCAAATGACAAACCTTGCAACTCAAGGGCGCAAAGAGGGAGTAACATCAGGTGCCATTTGGCCCTGAGAGAAGGACCAGCTTTGCTCCCTGGTTTCTTTTCTTTGTGCCACTGACTCCCTCCCAAAGCAAGGGAGGCCCTTCTGTTCCAAATCCACAAAGACGAGGAATGAAATGGCTCAAAGTCCTATCATTGTCGGGAGCTCACGTTTCCATTGCAGGCCCCATATAGAGTGCGCTCTACCTCTTGCCCTCGCGGAAAAAGCAGCTGTGTATCAATCTAAAAAAGGCTGCATTGAACTTCCCACATATAATGTAAAGGCCAAAGGAAGGAACGATTCGGAAGAGAGGCTCCCTTCACAATCCCGTTGCTCTGGCTTCTCCCCAGTTTTCATTGTAGAGAGTATGGGAAATACATGAGATTTTTATTTATTCCGAAATCATGCGACACTGTCTTATTTAGAAAGGAACACCCATTATATAAAAAATTGTTCCACGTGTTTTCATATAGGCATTTTTTGTAGAAATATGTCTCAAGATGTGCATTCCACTGAATATCTGTATGATGATGTGTTTTGAACTATGTTGTGCCCCTGCTTCAAGTTATATGGCGGCAACAACAACAACAACAACAACTTACTATCTTCTAGATATAGGTTCTGGAGCAATATAATGGATGGGAGTGACAGAAGAAGAAGAGGAAGAGGAAGAGGAAGAAGAAGAAGAAGAAGGGGAATAAGAAGAAGAAAAGGAATAGGAAGAGGAAGAAGAAGAAGAAGAAGAGAAGGAGGAAGAGAAAGAAGAACAAGAAGAGGAAGAAGAGGAAGAAGTAGAGGAGGAAGAAGAAGAAGAAGAGGAGGAGGAGGAAGAGAAATAAGAAGAAGAAAAGGAGGAAATTGTTTTGAAGCAATATAACGGCTGGGAGTGATACAATTATTTATTATTATTGCTGCTGCTACTACTACTACTACTACTACTACTACTACTACTACTATTCCAAGCCATTGCATTGCTCCAGAACATGTATCTAGAAGTTACCAAAGCAGTAAATATGATGGATCCTGTGGACCATGGAAGAAGGAAAGAGTCAGATCAAAAGCACCAGCCATAGATTCTGGATAAATTTTGTTCCAAAAATTACAAGGCAATCATCTTTTCTTCCCCTGAACCTTTTTTATTACTAGTCCCTTTTTAATTTGGGATGTAAAGAACGCACACATAAGAAAAGGATCAAGTCCTGTGTTCATCATTTTTTATAAATTCGTTTTTGTTCTTATTTGGGACTCTTTTTTTGGGAGGAAAAGACCATATTTGCTCCAAAAACAAAACAAAAATCTTGGACAAGATAACAGATCGTTTTGCACAAAATACTCCACAACCCGTAAATGTTTTGACTCAAATCTGTCTTTATCACAAAGAAGGGCAAACTGGCTGCAAAAGGCATGCATCCTCCTCCAATCTAACCCAGACTCTTGAAAAGACGTGTCGGTGCAAGCAAGACAGAAGCAAGCCAAGATCTGCACTCCTCTTTCTCCTTATCTTTAGTTCTACCCTGGGATTGTTTTTCTCAACTTGCAAAGTTACAAGAAATTGCACTTAGAAATCCATATCGTTGTTTGTTTTTTTACTATCACACTCAAAGCCAAAAGCTGTCCGGATTTATGGGAAAGTTGACTCAATGCATCTTTAGTACTGAAAGCAACAAGCTCATTATTTCACAATCCAGATGTTGTTGTTATCGTTATTATGTTTATTTATACCCCGCTTTTTCTCTTTAAAAGAGACTCAAAGTTGTTTGCTGCTGCTATTATTACTATGTTTATTTCTACCCTGCTTTTTCTCTCCACAAGAGACTCAAAGCGGGTTGTTGTTGTTGATGTTATTGTTGCTGTTGTTGTTATTATTATTATTATTGTTATGTTTATTTCTACCCTGCTTTTTCTCTCCACAGAAGACTCAAAGCGGGTTGTTGTTGTTGATGTTATTGTTGCTGTTGTTGTTGATGTTGTTGTTATTATTGTTATGTTTATTTCTACCCTGCTTTTTCTCTCCACAGAAGAGAAAAGTGGGTTGTTGTTGTTGTTATTGTTATTATTATTATTATTAATGCCCGCTTTTCCTCTCTGCAAGGAGACTCAAAGCAGCTTAAATAAAAGCATTTCAATACCATTTAAAATCTACAAATATGCAAACATTAAAACATAATTAAATATCATTGGCAATTTTTGAAAATTCAGTTAAAATCCATAAAAACATATTCAAAACTAAAAACCACAGCAGCTCCTTAAGACTTGATGTCGGAAACCTTCTGCTTCTCGACCTAAGCTCTCAGCATCCCTGTATGACTGGCCGTGCTAAGTTGGGGCTTATGGGAGTTGTAGTCCCAAACATCTGGTAGTAAGAAGCCAAGGCTCTATGCTATGGAATCATAGGAATGGTAGTTTTGCAAGGATCTTTAGCTGTTGGCAGAGACAAGTGGTATCAAACTGCATTAAGACAATAGTGTAGATGTGGCACACTCCCTTGCAGAAGGGAAGAGGCAAATGCAGGCACATCTTTCTTGCGCATCGGTGCAAAAGTTGCCCCGACTTGCCTCCCGCAGCTGTGTCAAAACATTCCCACACATGGGAGAGTCTTGATTTCGTTTTAGATCTGCCTGTGTTGGGATTTCTAAGCTTTGCTGCAAATTCCCTCTCTAAAAAACAAATTCTCCTTTGGCCTCTGCTACAACGTCCTTCCTCAGGAAGCCAACTGTGTCATGAGTTGACATTTCTGAAAGCACTTTATTTGGGAAAGAGTTGTGCTTTACTGAGAGAGCCTGAGGGCTTGGAAAGCAAGAATGAAAGGGAGTAAATAATAAAAAAGAAATACAAAGGATAGTCACACTCATTGCAATAAAACTTAGGGAGGGAAAGAGAGGAAAAAAAGGAAGAGGGGCCAGTTCTGTGGGTACCTGCATGCTCCATGTTCCCTCGGTCAGCCAGGATGTCAAGGATGTCACGGTTCTGTATGATGAAAGGACAAAGCCTGGCCTCAATTTGCACCTTCGCCTTGGTTTGCAAGGCCTGCAAGTAAAGAGAAAAAAAGGATGTATTTAAGGCATCAATGATGCTAAAAGAGGGGCATTTGGGGCTCCCACTGGGCTCAGTTTCCCAGGAAAGAAGGCATGTGTAAGTGTAATTCAGCAGCACGTAACACCAGCCACATGGGTGATGTTTATCTCAGGCAAAAGCCACGGGAGGTAAACACACCTTGCCGGGTTCTAGGAAATGCCTGCTCCTCACCTTCCTTCTACTATTCTATGTTGGCACATCCCATAAAAGCAAGTTACAAGCCGTAGAAATGTTTTTACGTCCCTCTGTAAAACACACCCTTCCTTACAACGCAAAGGAAATGGGACCCAGAAGGATTCCGGAATGATCTGACAGACAGATTGACCAATTCATGCAAATCCATAGGAGTAATAATATAATATCAGAATTCTATAGATGGAGGGCAAGGTAAAGGTTTTCCTCTGACGTTAAGTCCAGTCGTGTCCAACTCTGGGGGTTGGTGCTCATCTCCATTTCTAAGCCAAACAGCCGGCGTTGTCCATAGACACCACCAAGGTCATGTGGCTGGCATGACTGCATGGAGCGCCGTTACCTTCCCGCTGGAGCAGTACCTATTGATCTACTCACATTTCCATGTTTTCGAACTGCCATCCATCCTCTGCTTAGTAATAACAACAACAACAACAACAACAACAACAATAGAATTCTAGAGTTGGAAAGGGCTCCCAAAGGTCATCCAGTCCAGCCCCGTTCTGCCAGGCAGGAAAAGCACAATCCGTTCACTCCTGCCAGATGGCCATCCAGCTTCAGCTTAATCATCATAATAATAATAATAATAATAATAATAATAATAATAATAGAATTCTAGAGTTAGAAAGGCCACCCATTCCAGCACCATTCTGCCAGAAAAGAAAGGCACATTTACGGTACATAAAGAATACAGTAGAGTCTCACTTATCCAAGCTAAACAGGCCGGCAGAAGCTTGGATAAGCGAATATCTTGGATAATAAGGAGGGATTAAGGAAAAGCCTATTAAACATTAAATTGGTTATGATTTTGTTTTGAGAAGTAAAGCTCAAAGGAAGTAAAATAGGCTTGCAGAAGTAACCTTTGGAGGAGGGAGAGAGCAAGAGCACAAAATTCCTGGAGGATAAGTTGTGTGTCCAAAATGTCCTAACAAACATCCAATGTCAAATGGAAAAGGGCAAGATAAGGGCCTCCTTATCTGTTGCAAACAAGACATTCCGCATCGCCCTGTGTGGTCCGCTCTGAAGGTGAAAAGAGCTGGACGGCCTCTCTCTCCGCAAATCAATACAAAGCCTTTCTTTGTGAAGGATTAGCACGGCAAACGCTTAGAGACCTAGAGATCATGGAGGGGCTGCACGTGCCTTGATCCAGTCCCATATTAAGCTGCCTTACATGAAGGAGCAGGACTCCAGTCCGTAAAGATGAAAGAATGAATGGATGTCCAAAGCACAATCAAAGCCCTCCCAACAGATGGCCATCCAGTCTCTACTTAAAAGCCTCCACTGGACTCGGAGGGAAAGGATTCTACTGCTGAACAGCTCTTCTGACAGTCAGGAAGTTCTTCCTAATATTCAAGCAGAATCTCCTTTCCTGCCATTTGAACCCATGGCTTCACTAAATCCTAGTTTCAAGGGAAGCAGAAAAAAAGCCTGCTCTCTCTTCCTTATGACATCCTACCAAATATTTATACATGGTTCTCATGTCTCATTTCAGTCTTCTCTTCTAAGGCTAAACAGGCCCAGTTCTTTAAGACGCTTCTCATTGGGATTATTCATGGTCTCCAGGCCTTTGATCATTTTAGCTGCCCTCCTCTAGAATCCTTCCAGTTTATCAAAATCTATATATATCAAAATGTAATGTGCATAATTCCCATGGAGTAAACAACAAAACCACCAAATCACACCAAATTTGTCCACAAAAGACACTGTCATCCAATCTATGTCTTTCAATTAAAAAACCCTTAAAATTAGGTCAAAATTACAAAAAAAAACCCTCAAAACCAAAAATTACTAACCACGCATGCGCAGAGGTCCCCTGGGAAACTTTGTGACATCAGTCAGGTGGGAAGGGCTTCAACAGCCACTGCGTGCTGAGAGAAAGGCTTCTTTCCCTTTCCTCAGAATCATCATCATCATCATCATCATTATTATTTGGGTTACTGGTAACCATCAAAATGAACAAATCCTGGCAGCCACCATTTAAACAACTCTACAATCTGGACAGTAAATAAAGAACAACACTCTGAAAATAAGGGTACGCCATGCAGGAAGCAACCAGAGCCAGCTAACACCTCCCAACAAAGGATTCCCCCAGGGAGGAAACAACCATGCTTTGAAGCTGCAAGCCCATTCAGTGTTAATCAAAGTGACTAATTACAACATTCATGCTTGCCTCCACAAACAAAACGCCACTTAGGACAACGCCACAACAACGCGTGGCCAGGCACAGCTAGTTTATGTATATATTTATTATTTACTACATTTATATCCCACCCTTCTCACCCCAAAAGGGGGAGTCAAAGTGGTCTTACAAAAAGGCAGCAATTTGATGCCACGCATACATACAATAAAAATAAACATATACATTAAAACCAAAATTTGCAGCAATATTAAAACAATTATTAAAATCATGTCATCCAGAATCAAATCCAAGGCTGTTCCATTAGTCATTTCACAATTCCATATACTCATATTGCACTAACTTGCTAGCCAAAAGCCTGTCCCCATAACCAGGTTTTTACTTTCTTCCTGAAGGTCAGGAAGACGGGACTGCTCTGATTTTGCTGGGGAGAGAGTTCCATAGCCGAGGGGCCACCACTGAGAAGGCCCTGTCTCTCACCTACACCATTCGTGCTTACGAGGGTGGTGGGACCGAGAGCAGGGCCTCCCCCGACTATCTTAACCTCTGAGGTGAATCATAGAGGGAGATACGTTCCGACAGGTAAGCTAGGCCAGAACCATTTAGGGTTTTATAGGCTAAATACAGCACTTTGAATTGTGCTTGGTAGCAGACTGCCAGCCAGTGGAGCTGATGCAACAGGGAAGTTGTGTGCTCCATATATGCCTCTCCAGTGAGCAATCTGGCTGCCGCCCATTGGATCATTTGAAGCTTCTGGACAGTCTTCAAAGGCAACCCCACACAGAGTGTGTTGCAGTAGTCTAACAAGAGTGTGGACCATAATGGCCAAGTCTGGCTTCTCAAAGGTATCTCTTTTAGATTGCTTTGCCCAGAATTGGACACCATGTGATTCCAGGTGAAGAGGTCTGACCAAAGCCAAATAGAGAGGCACCATGACTTCTCTCGATCTGGACACTATACTTCTTTTGGTGCAGGCCAAACTCCCATTGGCTTTTTGAGATGCTGCATCACGCTGTTGGCTCATGTTCTCAGCCCTGTTTGTAAGTCGGATGTTTGTAATTCGGGAATGGCCTATACTTCTTGTGGAGGGGGATAAGACCAACTGCTTCTTCCATCTCTGGCTTTCAAATACTTCAAGGTGATTCCTACCTGCACAGTCAGATTTCCCAGACAAACTGGACCGCATAGAGGAGGGGAGAACTCCAGTACAGAATCTGGTCTGCTCTGAACCTAAACTGCAAAGAAAAAAAGCCACTGTTTAGTTGACGTGAGCAGCTCCACCTTCTTCCTCCTCCTCCGCGTCATCCACCCAAAAAGCTGGCACCAAAGCCCCCTCATCTCCTCCTCTTTCCTAGTCTACGTCCAACAAGTTTTCTGAAAGTTTGCAAAATCCAGCAGGATGGAGGGACGTCAAGTTCCCCATTGAAACCCAAGACACAGGCCTCTGTCTCTCACAAAACTGGGGCAGGAAGACCGAGCCAGGAGCCAGTCTTTTGTCTTCTCCGCTGACCCAGAAGAGGAATGCCAAGAGCAAGAAAAAAGAGGACTTTGTGGGCAAAAACACAGCTTTTCAGATAGTTAAAACAGGCCTTGGGGGAAGCAATTTACATTCTGAGATGCCCGACATTTCTGTCTACTGGTTTCCAAAGTTCTCCGCTCTCCTCTCTCAAATAACACTATGTTAAAAAATTTGAAAAAATGTTCTGTTCTTGGTTTGAAAGTGTTGTTCCTGTTTAATTGTGCGGTCCTTACTTTAAAAGTAGTTGTTCTACTCCGGAAACTTCGTTTTTGTGGCTGTTACAAACTATGTTGAATTGGTTGACTCAATGAGATTTTCACTGAAATACTACGGCAAAATGAGCTATAGGAGGATGTCCTGCCCGCAAAGACAAAGTGTTTGCAGTTTAATAAACTTTTTCCATTTTTTATGATACAACCAATTAGGAAATGACATTGATAACCCAGGAACAAAACTGTGCTCTAGCTTTTCAGTGAATATCTCATCATAGAGTCTCAACCAATTCAACCTAGGGGACCTCACAATCTCTGAGGATGCCTGCCATAGATGTGGGCGAAACGTCAGGAGAGAATACTTCTGGAACATGGCCAGACAGCCCGGAAAACATACAACAACCCTGTGATTCTGGCCATGAAAGCCTTAGACTACTTTTGTTACATGATGTAATCAGACATAGCTATTACAGTGAGCAAGATCTATGTACATGTGAATATCATAACTTTTTCTCTGCATTTTTGGAACAACGCTTGGCCTCAGTCTTGTGGAGACAGGAGGGGAGTGTTCACAAAATAAATCTGTTTTCTTCTCTTGCAGAAATATTCCTCTGCCCAGTTTTGCCCAAACTGCCAGTGGAAAAGGAATGAGTGAGTCAGTTTTTAAACACTGAATCGGGCCAATCAGATCCGTCCTTTCCGCTCATGTTAAATAGCCGCTCTGCAAATGTGCTTCCAGAGAAGTGCTTTTTATAGATTAGCCGGATAACCAAACCGGCCTTATCTCTTGCTTACAGATCAAACGAATATGGCCAAAGGCTTTGCCCATGTCACAATGTTAATCCATATTATTTTAAAATCTGTGGCTCGCTTTAAATCGATAATAAGCTCACTTTGGTGAAATCCTCAAGAGCAGCTGCTTCCCAAGAGTCCCGTCTGTTGTGAATCATGTGCAGGAGCGTCGGTCTCAAATTGGCTTCTGTCGACATTGGGCTCTAATCCAGTTTTTAAAATGAAGCCAAATAATCCATTAATGGCATCCTTTTGTAAAAGGAATGAACCGGAATCATGTGACAAGTCCAAGGCAGAGGCGCGGTTGCCTTGCTGTAATTCAATTTGCCGGCCTCTTATGATCATCTGTGCAGTGTCCTAAGGAAACTTCCAGTCCTTCCAAATGGGCCATGTGTATTACTGTACATACCTATTTTAAAATGATCCAAATTATCTTTCTCTTTCCCCAGACAATTACACTACCGTATGTAACACTATGATTTTGGTCCCTGGGTTATCAATGTCATTTTCTAATTGCTTCTATCATAAAAAAAACATGGGAAAAGTTTATTAAACTGCAAAAACCCTGTTCCTGCAGCAGCACATTTTACACTAGTTTTCCAATGACTATTTCAGCATCAAGTCTCAACCAATTAAACCTACTTTGTGACAGCCACAAAAAAACAAAGTTTCTGGAGCAAAACAACTACAGTAGAATCTCACTTATCCAACACTCGCTTATCCAACGTTCTGGATTATCCAACGCTTTTTTGTAGTCAATGTTTTCAATACATCATGATATTTTGGTGCCAAGTTCATCAATACAGTAATTTCTACATAGCATTACTGTGTATTGAACTACCTTTTCTGTCAAATTTGTGGTATTAAATGATGTTTTGGTGCTTAATTTGTAAAATCATAACCTAATTTGATGTTTAATAGGCTTTTCCTTAATCCCTCCTTATTATCCAACATATTCGCTTATCCAATGTTCTGCCGGCCCGTTTATGTTGGATAAGTGAGACTCTACTGTACTTTCAAAGTAAGGACCACACAATTGAACAGGAATAACACTTTCAAATCACGAATATATATATATATTTCAAATTTTGTTACACAGTGTAATTAATTATAGAGTTTGGGAAACTACAGCTCCCTGTGTCCGAATGAAGTCGCAAAGGCCTGCCTATCTGCCCATTTTATGCCCATAAACTGCATTTATGATTGTTACTCTGGAGCAAAAGGATCAGCCTGGAAAGTGGCACTTATCAAGGGTGTTTCCCTTGATGGGCGCCACTTTTGTTTATGCGAGCCTTCCCAATAAATTAGAACGTATAGCAAAAAGTAATGATGAAATTACAGGGATGAGGGACTCGCAAATCTATAGCGTGGCTTTGCATTTGTCAATCGGCTGGAAGCGTCAGTATTGAAGGAAATCAAAGGCAGAATGAGAATGTTGTACACAGCAGCCTTTGGCTATTAACTGAAATAACACAAATAAAAACTTCCACCTATTTGGTCAGATGTGTCAATAAAATGAAATTGGAACGCTAAGTTGAAAAGCATGTGAAATTTGACAACATAAGAAAGTGTGATAATAAGAACTCAGAAACAGCAGCCAGGAAGCCATAATAATGTATTTCTTAATACTTCCCCAGAGATGGCAGGATGGATATTCCCTCTCGCTCTTTTATCTGGCATCTTCAGCAAAGCAAAGATCTCCAGAGAAGGATAATTAACTTAATAACAGATGCAAAGAAGCGTAACACCTTGTTCTCCCTTTCCAGCCAAACCACTGCAAGGCAAAGGCGTCCTTTATTTATGCGCGTTTATATCCTGCATACATTCCAAAATGGGACAATAGAGATAATAATGCTGCTAAAATGTGGAGAAAAAAATCATAACATTAATGTGCGACATGGAAAGGTAAGGGACTTGGTTCTATTCTGACCAGATAATGCAATTCAAACTGCATAAGGTTTTTAAGCTACCAGAGCACAACTACCAGATCACAACAGTTCATTGTTTTGAACATTCTTGTGTTCTTATCTTCTTTGCAAATGGGGAACCAAAAAAACAAAAAAACAAAAAACGGACCAAGACAAGCCCCGAGATGGCCAGACCTCACAAGCCCTCTAAACAACTCAAAATAGATGAATTATTTGGGGAGGAAACCGTGAGTACACCAGTCTTAAAAACTCTGCTTATTGATAATAGCTTTTCAGCTTTGGATAATGAAAACACATGCTCTGGTAACTTGGCTGGTTATCATGAAGATGTGTCCTTGGATTCATCTGGAGCAGATATGCTTGGGGAGAATTTGTTAATTACAGAGATACAACAATATGCTGAACTGCATAATACGGTCAGTAGAGAGCCATATGATGCAGTTCACTTCGAACTGTATTATACGAGTCTACAATGACCATAAATGCAGTTTAACTTGCATTACATGGTTCTACACTGAAGTTATAATGCCGCTCAATGCCATTTAGACAGAATTATGGTTCTACACTGAACATATTATGCAATTCAATGCCATTGCATCTTCCCCTATGAACCTGGCCCAGCTATGACCTAAAATCTTGTCCTTGCACTCTACTACTGTTCCTACTCAAGAGTTATAATGCTCTACCTTGTATTGCCCTCTGCCCCTAATTTTTTCCATCTGACATCTGCACATTATCCAACAGCCCTGTCCTCAAAACTGGTTTGCACTAGCCTGTCAGCCCGAACCCAGAAGCTGTTTACTATCTCAGGTCACTGATTATTGTTTGATGGCTGTTCTATACTGTGTCATGTTGTTTTCTGTTTTTATATTGTTTTATGATGTTGTTTACAAATTCATAATTGGGTCTTTGGGCTGTAATAAAATTTGATTGATTGAATGAGGTATTTGTTTACCTTCCTGGCTGAACTGTGTATCTGCTTTCTTCCCCAAATTCTTCAGTGCTAACCTTGGGTTCCTATTCTGCATAGGATATATGCTGATCAACTGCAGCAAATTTTATAGCTTTAACCAGGTTTTCCAATGAGATTTTTCAACACACAGTTTCTGTCTGGATGCACATAGTGCACAGTGGAGGTGTACGTTTTGTAGGCATCCCAACCTCGGGCCGGCTTCAAACTAGATTTTAGTGCCTATGTGGGAAGGCCCTACGTATCATCTCCTGGCCTGATCCTGACCCCACCTCTTCAAGTCTACCCTCATAATCAGCAGCCATTCCTATAATAAAGGTCTGTTCCAATGGTTACCAGGACACAGCAGGACAATGTTACCACTCCTCTCTTGCCACTGATCTACAAGGACTCCTACTTCTGATTTTTACTTACTTCCAATTTGCTTACTGGCAGGAGGGAGCAGAAAACATCCTATTGCACTGTGATCACCATTAGAACAGACCTCCATTGCTCTTAATTTATTCATCATGTCAGAAGTGAACCAAGGGTGCAAGTTGTAATATATTTGAAAATACAACGTTTAAAAAAACTTGGCATTATACAAAATGTCCTTTGACCAGTAGCTGGCCATTTGGAGTGCTTCTGGCGATGTTATAAGAAGGTCCTCCATTGTGCATGTGGCTCAGGCTGCATTGTAGTAGGTGCTCTGTGGTTTGCTCTTCTCCACACTTGGGGAGATGTAGCCGGGATAAAAAAAAATGAGCTCCCTCTTTCAGCTCCAGCTCCAGCTCCACGCGGGGACATGAGAGAAGCCTCTCACAAGGATGGTAAAAATATCAAAAACATCTGGGCTCAGCCTGGGCAACGTCCTTGCAGATGGCCAATTCTCTCACATCAGAAACGACAGTTTCTCAAGTCACTCTTGACACAAAAAAAGAAAAAAAAGCCCGAGTTTCTATTTTGAGCAGAAACATTTGTTTTGCCCTAGAATACAGAGCTGGTCCCTGCTTACATTCACTACAGAAATGTATTGTCTTTTCTGATGACACATTTCGATGTTTATTGAAAACAAACTTAAAAGAAGTAACAAGTCTGGCTTTACAGGATTTCCTCAAATAGCAACAGTGAAACAAATCAATCAACAAAGAAAACAAGCGCTCCAGAGAGGAGTAAAATGTTACCCTCCTATAAGCAATCTATACACATAATAAAAGTCAAAATATGTTTGCGTGTATGTGGCTGGAGTGTCCACTTCCACAAATAGCTGTAGTTCCCACTACTCAAGAGACACCAATGGCCCTCCGTCCAGCGACATTGCAAGTTATAGTGAGCGCTGTGATTTTGGGAGTTATAATTCACCTGCATCCAGAGAGCACTGAACCCAGCCAATGACGGATCTGGACCGAACTTGGCACACAGACTCAACATGGCCAACTGTGAATACTGGAATCAGACGATGACGTATCTGGACCGAACTTGACGCATAGATCCAAACGGCCAACTGTAAATACTTGCAGGGTTT
Organism: Anolis carolinensis; assembly: GCF_035594765.1. NCBI lineage: Eukaryota > Metazoa > Chordata > Lepidosauria > Squamata > Anolidae > Anolis > Anolis carolinensis. Next base: position 28,021,503 of record NW_026943820.1, on the reverse strand, counting down.
GGGAAGGATTGACCCACAATTCTGGGAATTGTAGTTCACTCACACCAAACTGATAATACCTAACATCCCAAAACAAACAATGCCTTTTCTTAATAACTGGGCATCGGTGGGTCCCCAAGCAAGTAAATCCTAAAACATAATAGCAGGACTCACAAAATGAAAAGTCCACACAGCAATTTTTAAAGAATTGATCATGTCCCAATTGTCAGGCCTGATCGGTCAATGTTCCGAGCAAGGTTAGACATCATAACCTAGTTTTCCCACTTAGTTAATAAACACATTTCTACAGATTTCCAATTCTGGGTTATGTGTGATGTAGCTGAAAGGCACATTACTCTATGTATCATGATTTTTTTTGTTCCTGTTATCAATATCATTTCCTAATTGGTTATATCATAAAACCTTGGGAAAAGTTTATCAAACTGCAAAAACGTTGTTTTTGTGGGACATCCTGCCATAGCACATTCTGCACTAGCTTTTCAATGAATATCTGATATTGAGTCTCTCAACCAATTCAACATAATTTGTGCCACAAAAACAACGTTTCTGGAGTGGAACAATGACTTTCAAAGTAAGGACCGCACAATTAAACCAGAAATAACACTTTAAAACCAGGAACAGAGCATTTTTTTCAAATTTTGTTTCATAGTGTCATCTGGAAATTCCCAGCACCAGCTGCAACAATTTATTTCCACAGTTGAATTGTGATCTTTTTAAATTTTGAGACATATCAGAACCATGTCCTCCCTCTTTGTAAGAGTTATCAGTGAAAAATAATAAATATACTATAAATAAAAATAAAAATTAATAAATGGAATGACAGCTGAAGCAATCCATGGAGCCCTCTTTAGAGAACTCACAATGCTTTTGACCCTGTTTGCATTTGCATAGCTTTGTGAGATGGGTGCCAATGTGTGTTTCTTGCAAAAGCTGTAATGTGGCCATGTGAGTCAGAATGTGTTTATGTTTACTAGTTGGTCTTGTTCCCTGGGGTGAGGAGCAGCATATATATAGAAATCAGTGTGGAAATAAAGTGAGTTTCCCTTCCAAAATGTCCCGTATGAAAATGGAAGCTGGCTTGCTTCTGCAGAGATTCTTGATTGTAACACTATGATGTTTGTTCCTGTGTTATAAATGTCATTATTTCCTAATTGGTTCTATCATAAAACATGGAAAAGGTTTTCTATCATAGGTTATTATCATTAATAAATGCTGACAGTTGCTGCAATTGAGCTGTATGTTCCGGTGAGTCATTTGACTTCTTCCAATGAGACTCAGCAGCACATGAATAGCAAATGCATACTGAAAGAGAAGCAAGCCCAAGGGCAACTGTGTGGCTTTCCTGATGTGTCTAGACTGCAACTCCCATCATCCCCAGGCAGTACAACATCCCGAAAGGATATGCTGGGACATGCTGTCCAACAACATCCATGTTTCTCTGCTCATTTCCATAGGGCAAGGGCTACATGGCAATAAGGACAGAGTCCTTTCTGTTTACGACCAGCCTGACTCACGAGTCAGCTGAGCCCGGTCCGCATCCCAAGCAAAGAGAAGCACAGGAAAAGGCATGATTTCAGAGAACGAACTTCAAAGCCATGAATGCAAACTCAAGAAGAAAGAACCGTCTTCTGCAAAGCACTACTCGATCCTCTTCCCCTTTCGCCACTCCAACCCTGAAAGCTTTACACCTCTTTGCCTCTTTTGAGGAAATCCAGCTCAGACAGCGGAACAGCTGAGTTGAATAGTAAGGCGAGAAATAGGGCAAAGAGCCAGCAATCTCAGTATTGCCTTTCAACTACTCCCTGGTGTTATCTGCCTTGGTTGTTTTCAACTCATTGTGAGAGCTATACAAATTCTGGCTGTACTTACATTTTCAAGCAGACCCCAATAGCTAAATTCCCTCTCATTTTATTCTCAGAAAGAGTGTATTCTGTGCTTTTAATTGCAATTGAATTATTTGATTGTTATTGTTTATTTTATTTTAATTGTTGTTTTCACGGCCATGGCAAAATGTTATATGGAATCTGGGGAAATCCAGCTCACTTATCTCACTTATCCAACATAAACGGGCTGGCAGAAGCTTGGATAAGCAAATATGTTGGATAATAAGAAGGAATTAAGGAAAAGCCTATTAAACATCAAATTAGGTTATGGTTTTACAAATTAAGCACCAAAACATCATGTTTAACAACAAATTTGACAGAAAAATTAGTTCAATACGCAGTAAGGCTACATAGTAATTACTGTATTTACGAATTTAGTACCAAAACATCACAATGTATTGAAAATATTGACTACAAAAACACTGACTATTAAAAGGCAGACTGCGTTGGATAATCCAGAACATTGGATAAGCGAATGTTGGATAAGTGAGACTCTACTGTAAGAGAAAAAAAGCGAGTGCAATATCCCCATTATTTTCTTCCATTCTAGCTGAATATCCCTCTCCCCAAATTTCCAAGAGTTTGGGGACACTAAGTCCTTTCCCAGTCTAGCCCTGATATTAGAGCACAAAATACAGTAGAGTCTCACTTATCCAACATAAACGGGCCAGCAGAACGTTGGATAAGCAAATATGTTGGATAATAAAGAGACATTAAGGAGAAGCCTATTAAACATAAAATTAGGTTATGATTTTACAAATTAAGCACCAAAACATCATGTTATACAGCAAATTTGACAGACAAAGTAGTTCAATAGGCAGTAATTCTACGTAGTAATTACTGTATTTACTAATTTAGCACCAAAATATCATGATGTATTGAAAACATTGACTACAAAAATGCATTGGATAATCCAGAACGTTGGATAAGTGAATGTTGGATAAGTGAGACTCTACTGTAGCAAGAAACACACATTTTCCAAAGCTTTGCTCCGTATTTCAACGTTCCCGTTTCTCCCCTTTAAAAACAGACCATGCCAAAACTCACCTGTGACTTGTGTTCAAAACGATAACACAGCTTCCAAGGACGCAGACGAAGCCACGTGTTCAAGTAAGCCGACAACTTTGTCTTCTGAAACGCTGTTAAATGTTAACTTTCCTCCCAGGGGGAAAAAACAGGGACAAAAGTCTTCTTCCCTCCTCCAGCTTCGAGCATCGGGAGTTGTCTCAACTTTTTGTGTCCGCTTCTAGTCGGCCTTCCTCCGAAACCTTCGACTCATCCTCGGCATCTAGAAAGGAATGCCAGCAATGCAGCGGCACTGGTTTGCACCAGCCGGCCGCCTTGGCCTCCAGTTCTCAAAAAGAGTTGTGTGCAATGCTGTTTAGTGGGAGGCACCCGGCCTCACAAACGTCTCAGCGAAGAAGAAGAAGGGAGGCCCTAGTCTGTGACGCCAGCTTCTGCAAGGGAAGAGATACAGAGAGAAGAAGTGCTCAGAGGAGGAGGCACCAACGGATACAAGGTTCGAGGATTCGTTGAATGCAGCACGGCTATTTTTGTTCGTTGCATTCAGTCAAACACCGGTCAAAGAGCAAACCTTTCCTGCATCCAAACAATTACACTATGGCCCTTTCTACACTGCTATATAGTTTGGATTATCAAAGTAGATGAGCCACATTATCTGATTTGAACTGGATTTTATTTATTATTTATTTATTTACATCATTTCTCGCCCGAGGGGTCTCAAGGCGGCTTACAAATTGGCAAAATTCAATAATAATAATAATAATAATAATAATAATAATAATAATAATAATAACCACCTCCCAGCAGCAAAGAACTGGTGGGATCACAAACCTGCAAAAGTCTTGGAAAATGAGCACGCAAAGATACTGTGGGACTTCCGAATCCAGACGGACAAAGTTCTGGAACACAACACACCAGACATCACAGTTGTGGAAAAGAACAAGGTTTGGATCATTGATGTTGCCATCCCAGGTGACAGTCGCATAGATGAAAAACAACAGGAAAAACTCAGTCGCTATCAGGACCTCAAGATTGAACTTCAAAGACTCTGGCAGAAACCAGTGCAGGTGGTCCAGGTGGTGATGGGCACATTGGGTGCCGTGCCAAAAGATCTCAGCCGGCATTTGGAAACAATAGACATTGACAAAATCACCATCTGCCAACTGCAAAAGGCCACCCGACTGGGATCTGCACACATCATCAGAAAATACATCACACAGTCCTAGACACTTGGGAAGTGTTCGACTTGTGGTTTTGCGAAACGAAATCCAGCATATCTATCTTGTTTGCTGTGCCATACAACGTCGTTGTGTTGATAATAATAACTTTATTTTTATACCCCGCCACCATCTCCCGAAGGGATTCGGGGCGGCTTACATGGGGTCAAGCCCGAACATAACAGACATATTTAAACCTCACAACCTCTGAGGATGCCTGCCATAGATGTGGGTGAAACGTCAGGAGAGAATACTTCTAGAACGTGGCCATACAGCCCGGAAAACATACAACAACCCCATAGTAAAACACATCAAGTAAAAACAAATCAATAAAAGCATATCAATAAAACATGGATTGAAAAACTCACAAAAATACCTGGGCCATAAAGTGCATATATTGAGGAATGAAGTCAAGAAAGGTAACCCAAGAATGTTATCATAGATAAGGGACTAAGGATGAGGTTCAATGCCAATAAACAACAATACAATAAAATAAAACATAAGCGCAATCAAAACCATTAGGCATTAAACAATTAAAAACAACATACAAAATTTAAACATGTAAAGTGCTTAAATCCGTTCATCCAAAAGCCTTGCGCATAATCCTTTGTCCAGAACATGTCAAGCCGTAAAAGCTTATTCATTAAATGATTGCACACATTGCCATGTCTTTAATTTCTTTCTAAAGCCCAAAAGGGATGGAGCCTAAGTCCGCACTGCCATACAATCCAGTTCAAGGCAGATAATCTGGATTTTATATGGCAATGTAGAAGGGGGCAATGTAACATGATTTTGTTCTTGGGTTATAATTGTCATTTCCCAATTAGTTCTACAATAATAATGATGATGATGATGATGATGTATAAAATAATGTAAGGTAATAATAAAAATAATAGCCATTTATAAAATAATATAAGGTAATAATATAAAATAATACAAGATAATAATAATGCATAAAACATGATAATATTAAATTATTAATAATAATGTATAAAATAACATAGGATAATAATGCATAAATAATATAATATATAATAATAATGGTCTTATAACTATATATCTGCACTCAGTGGTGATGTCTGCTTTATATTATTTTTATCACTTGATTTTAACTTTTATTGTTTTATATTGTATCATTGTGTTTTAATCCATTTTATTTTATTCTGTTTTTGTTATACTGTTTGCTTATGTTTTAATAATGTTTTGGTTTTGTTATTTGGGCTTGGCCCCATGTTAGCTGCCACGAGTCCCCTCGGGGAGATGGAGGCGGGATAGAAAATTAAATTATTATTATTATTATGTAAAAATAATATAATAAAATAGTAATAACAACAACAAAAACTATGTTACACGATTGTTGTTCCTGAGTTATAAATCTCATTATTTCCTAATTCTATTATAAAACCATGGAAAAAGTTTAATAAACTGCAAAAACTCTCCTTTAAATAATAATAATAGTAATACAAGAATAACTTTGTCCCAGTCCATTCATTCAGGGTGAGGAAGATCAACATAGCTCCTGGCTTTGCAGAGAATTACCAAAAATATCGCAAGCAGAAATGCCATTCCTGGAAGGAAGGGAAAAGACTACACACCTTGGAGAGGTATTTTTTCCGATTGTCTCTCAGGAGTGACTAAAGATGCGAAACTATGCTAAGAACTTCCCTGTGTGACGTCAGTCTGCAGATACGATCTTTCCCCAGGCAAAACACCTCCGCAACTTTAAGAGGTTTCCCCAAAACTGGCCCTTGGCGGGTCGCTAAATAACATGATTATGATATTTGGAAGAGACACCCGAGGGCATGTAGTTCAACCCCCTCCAGCCAGACATGAAAACACAGTCAAAGCCCTGCCGACAGATGGCCATCCAATTTGTGTTCAATTTGCACAATTTGGCGATTGAGCTGCAGTTAATTAAGAAAAGAAAATCCGCCCTTGGGAATAATAATAACCATCTATATCTAGCTAGCTATCAATCTATCATAGAATCTTAAGAGTTGGAAGGGGCACCAAGAACTAATAATAATAATAATATAATAAAACTTTATTTATACCCCGCTACCATCTCCCCAACGGGGATTCGGGGCGGCTTACATGGGGCCATGCCCAAAACCATACAATATGACAAAATATAAAACAACATATCATAACACAATTTAACAATACAATAAATAATAACATACATTACAATCCAAAATTCAGAAAAAGCAATAAAAACCAGGGCAGGCCACATGAACACTAAATTAAAACTTGGTGAGAAAGACATATGAATAAAACCATGGGGAGCAGGGACATAAAATAAGATCTATGTCTGTCTTAGACTTTCAGAAGTTGGAAGGGACCCCAGGGCCATCCAGACCAACCTTGTTTCTCTCTATCTATCTATTCATCTATCATCACTATCTATTTAGCTTTCTGCCTATCTGTATCTATCTATCTACCTATCTTATCTATCATATTAGGAGTTGGAAGGGATACCAAGAGCTGTCTGTCTGTCTATCCATCCATCCATCATAGACTTTTAGGAGTTGGAAGGGACCCAAAGGGCCATCCAAACCAACTTTGTTTCTATCTGGCATTCTACATGGCATTGAATGTTTGCCATGGATATGTGCATTGTAATCCGCCCTGAGTCCCCTATGCCTTCTTCTAATATGGGCACCGCCAGGTACCCAAGCTAGTAGTACATAGTAGTAATAGTAGTAGTAATAATAATAATATTTTTTCTATCCCACCCCATCTCCCCGAAGGGACTCGGGGCAGCTTACATGGGGACCAAGCCCGGTACAGCATAAAATACAGTATCAAATGCATTTAAAACAATGAACATATAAAACAAGCATATAAAAATAATAAAACATAGTGAACAAGCCAATAAACGAGGCGGTGTTAGAAAATTAAAAAATGGAGTCAGGCAATAGAATATATATGTGTGCAATCTTGCAATCTCTAGCACTGGGCCATAGCTGAGGATAGGTGGAGATGAAGGACAGCAAAAAAAAAATATTGTGAAAAAATAAAAAGCAAAGACTGACTTTTTCTAATAAATGCTGATATGAATTACCTCGCCAGGGCATCATCAGATCCGGAAACTAGTACAGTAGAGTCTCACTCATCCAACATCCGCTTATCCAACGTTCTGGATTATCCAACGCATTTTTGTAGTCAATGTTTTCAATACATCGTGATATTTTGATGCTAAATTCGTAAATACAGTAATTACTATGTAGCATTACTGCCTATTGAACTACTTTTTCTGACAAATTTGTTGTATAGCATGATGTTTTGGTGCTTAATTTGTAAAATCATAACCTAATTTGATGTCTAATAGGCGTCTCCTTAATCTCTCCTTATTATCCAACATATTCACTTATCCAACGTTCTGCCGGCCCGTTTATGTTGGATAAGTGAGACTCTACTGTAATAATAATTTTTTTTCTATCCCGCCCCATCTCCCCGAAGGGACTCGGGGCAGCTCACATGGGGACCAAGCCCGGTACAGCATAAAATACAATATCAAATGCATTTAAAGCAATGAACATATAAAACAAGCAAATAAAAATAATAAAACATAGTGAACAAGCCAATAAACGAGGCGCTGTTAGAATATTAAAAAATGGAGTCAGGCAATAGAATATATATGTGTGCAATCTTGCAATCTCTAGCACTGGGCCATAGCTGAGGATAGGTGGAGATGAAGGACAGCAAAAAATTTGTGAAAAAATAAAAAGCAAAGACTGACTTTTTCTAATAAATGCTGTTACAAATTACCTCGCCAGGGCATCGTCAGATCCGGAAGCTAGTAATAGAATCATAAGGGTCAAACGAAACGGTCACTGGATCTCAAGAGGCCCAACCAGACTGGAACTGGACCAGAAAACCCAATCCAACCAGGCTTTCCGGGGCCTTTGGCCTTTGAGAGGCCCTGGGCATTGAGGCCAGAGGTCCGGCGGGGCAAGGAGAGCCTGCTTGGTTGGATGGATGGCCAGGGGCCACAATGAGGGCGAGAGGGCACCCCAGGATAGAGGAAGCTCTCTCCAAGTCTTGCTGTGTCCACATGACACCGAGGCAGCCCTGGTAGGTCAAGGAGAATCCCATGGTGAAAGGAATGAATGGGAATTCAGGGAAGGGACTACTGGTCAAGAAAATCCAGGCAAAGGGATGAATGAGTGTCCAAGAAGTTCAGAGAAATGACCACTCCTCAGGGGAGTCTAGACAAATCCATGAATGAAGAAGGACTCCAGTCAGTACAGATGAAGGAATGGATGTCCAAAGAAAATCCAACAAATGCTATGTTCAGCAAAGGATATGATGGATCCTCTCACCTCTGCAGGATACTATGCAGCTGTGGACAAGTCTACAGAGGGGCTGCCAAATGCAGCATGGCCCAAAACACAAATCAAGGAACATGAAAGGCATGGCAGACTAATTCAAACAGAGAAGGCAGCCATAGCAGAGCACTTGATGAAACAACCTGGACACAGCATATTATTTGAGAACACAGGAATGCTTGTCTACTCTCACAATCACTATACCGTGTTTCCCCGAAAATAAGATAGTGTCTCTTATTAATTTTTGCTCCCAAAGATGCGCTAGGTCTTATTTTCAGGGGATGTCTTATTTTTCCATGAATAAGAATTCACATTAATTGTTGAACATAAAAATGAACATTTATTATATACTGTACAGTAGTTGTCATCACAAACCAGCATAACCAGACAAACTGTGAATCCTATCAAGAATATCTTGCTACTACCATTATTTCCATGTACAACAATCTATAGCACGTACATTTATCGATCCTGCATGCTCTGGTGTTTGGCAGGCATGCTTCCAAACAAAAACGTTGCTAGGTCTTACTTTTGGGGGAGGCTTTATATTTAACAATTCAGCAAAACCTCTACTAGGTCTTATTTTCTGGGGATGTCTTATTTTCGGGGAAACAGGGTATCAGACTACACAGAAAAGCCACTGAAATCCACAAGAAGCACATGGACAATTTCAATAGAAAGGAGGAAACCATGAAAATGAACACAATCTGGCTCCCAGTATTTTAAAAAAACGGTAAAATCAGGGCAGTAAATAAAGAACAACACTCAGAAAACAGAGGAATTCCAGACAGGAAACAATCAGGGCCAGCTAATACCTCCCAACTCCACCATGTCTCCTGAGTCCATATAACATTATAAGATATACCACTCAGATTATGATATACTAATAATATAATATATTGATAATATTATAATGTACAGTATTTTAAAAAAACGGTAAAATCAGGGCAGTAAATAAAGAACAACACTCAGAAAACAGGAAACAATCAGGGCCAGCTAATACTTCCCAACTCCACCATGTCTCCTGAGTCAATATAACATTATAATATATACTACTCAGATTATGATATACTAATAATATAATATATTATATTGATGATAATATTATAATGTAATACTATAAGATATAACACTATTATAATTGTATATATTATGTGTAATATTACTAATAATATTACAATATAATGGTGTAGTACAATATAGTAATAAAATAATGCTTATATTGTGCTATGTTAATAATATATTGTATGTAAATACAGTAGAGTCTCACTTATCCAACATTCGCTTATCCAATGTTCTGGATTATCCAACACATTTTTGTAGTCAATGTTCTCAATACATTGTGATATTTTGGTGCTAAATTCGTAAATACAGTAATTACTACATAGCATTACTGTGTATTGAACTACTTTTTCTGTCAAATTTGTTGTATAACATGATGTTTTGGTGCTTAATTTGTAAAAACATAACCTAATTTGATGTTTAATAGGCTTCTCCTTAATCTCTCCTTGTTATCCAACATATTCGCTTATCCAACGTTCTGCCAGCCCGTTTATGTTGGATAAGTGAGACTCTACTGTATTACTAATAATATTACAATATAATGGTGTAGTACAATATAGTAATAATATAATGATTATATTGTGCTATGTTAATAGTATAATATATTGTATGTAAATACAGTAGAGTCTCACTTATCCAACATTTGCTTATCCAATGTTCTGGATTATCCAACGCATTTTTGTCGTCAATGTTTTCAATACATCGTGATATTTTGGTGCTAAATTCGTAAAGACAGTAATTACTACATAGCATTACTGTGTATTGAACTACTTTTTCTGTCAAATTTGTTGTATAACATGATGTTTTGGTGCTTAATTTGTAAAAACATAACCTAATTTGATGTTTAATAGGCTTCTCCTTAATCTCTCCTTATTATCCAACATATTCGCTTATCCAACGTTCTGCCAGCCCGTTTATGTTGGATAAGTGAGACTCTACTGTATATCTTTTAAGCCACCCTGAGTCCCCTTTGGGGTGAGAAGGACGGGATATAAATGTTGCTAATAAATAAATAAATAATTCCCCCAGGCAGGAAGCAGTCAAGCTTTAAGCTGCAAGCCTATTCAATGCTAATCTAGGGGAGCAATTACACCAGGGGTCCCCAAACTAAGGCCCGGGGGCCGGATGCGGCCCTCCAAGGTCATTTACCTGGCCCCCGCCCTCAGTTTTATAATATAATATATTGTATATACATATAATATTGATAATAATATTATAATGTAATATAACACTAATAATAATAATAATAATACCATACAATAGTATTAATTATATATTACTAATAATATTACTAATAATATTACAGTATAGTGGTATAGTTCAATATAGTAATATATAATGCTAATAGTGTGCTATGCTGACAATATAACATATTGTATGTACATATAATTTGTAAGCCACTCTGAGTCCCCTTTGGGGTGAGAAGGGTGTGATACAAATGTATTAAAGAAATAAATAAATTTTAGACTTAGGCTCGCCCAAAGTCTGAAATGACTTGAAGGCACACAACAGCAACAACAACAATCCTAATTAACTTGATTATCTCATTGGCCATAAGCAGGCCCACACTTCCCATTGAAATCCTGATAAATGTATGTTGGTTAAAATTGTTTTTATTTTTAAATATTGTATTACTCTTTTATTGTTATTTCATTGTTGTTGTTGTTGTTGTTGTTTTTGCACTACAAATAAGACATGTGTAGTGTACATCGGAATTTGTTTGTATTTTTTTTTTCAAATGATAATTTGGCCCTTCAACAGTTTGAAGGATTGTGGACTGGCCCTCTGCACAAAAAGTTTGGGGACCCCTGAATTACACCATTCATACTTACCACCAACAGAGAAGAGTTCTTTCTCCCATAGATATATAAAGCCCACTTGCCTAGTTTCCAACAGACCTCCCAATCTCTCAGGATGCCTGCCATAGATGTGGGCGAAACGTCAGGAGAGAATGCTTCTGGAACATGGCCATAGTCTGGAAATCTCACAGAAATCCAGTGATTCTGGCCATGAAATCCTTCGACAACGCGATGTTCAAAGAGTCTGGAGAAAGGACCACTGGTGAGGGGAATCCAGGCGAATGAAAGAAGGAATGAATGAGCAGAACTCCAGTGAGTCAGTGAATTAATAATAAGTGTCCAAAAAGTCCAGAATACTGGCCACTGGTCAAAGAAGTCCAGAAGATGAATGAGTGTCCAAAGAGTCCAGAGAAATGACAGCTGGTGAGGAGAGTCCAGGCGAAGGAAAGAAAGAAAGAAAGAATGAATGAGAACTCCAGTGAGTCTATGACGTAGCCTCCAGTTAATTCACAACTAACTGGAGGTCAGCTGTGACCAGCAGTGCTGCTGAATTTGAAAAGGTATAAATAAAGGGCTTAAGGGAGAAACATGTCCAGGAAGTCCAGGCAAATGAAGGAATGAGTGTCCGAAGAGTCCAGAGAAAGTAGCACTGGTCAAGGAAGTCCAGTGAGTCTCCAGCCCTGAGGACTCCAACTCCCAGAATCCTCTGCTGCCAGGGCCAATGGCCAGGGATTCTGGGAGCTGAAGTCCCAAACGCCTTGGAAACAATGACTGGACATTGTGTCCCTTGGGCAAGATGAAATGCGGGTCAGACACGTGTCCGGCGCCTCCTGACGAACAAATAGACAGACACGTGTCTGGAGATTAAACAAATACGTGCCCAGATGAACGATGACACGCGGGTTCGGCCAACCTACGCGAGTCCAAGCGTCTCGACACGTGTAGACAGGAACAGACGCGTCTCAAGAGGCAACGCCGGGGCCCTTCTCGTCACGTCGGAATGGCTCGACACGTGTCTATTAAATATATATATATCTATATCCCTTCTTCTCTATGGCTACTCAAGCGAGGGTGTCCTCGGCGCCCACCTGTCCTTCCTCTCCTCCTTCTTCCTCGACCCGCCTTAATCCCTTCACAAGAGACGAAGCAACGCCGCAGCCCTTCACGCCGTCGCCCTGCTGAAGGGGGAGTGAGGGCCCTTCTGCGCATGCGCCCGGGCAGAGAACGCGTTGCCATTTGCCGCCGGTTACCATGGCAACCCCGGAGGCGGGAGGGGAGGGGGGCAGGGAGCGGACCGAGGGGAAGCCACGGGGGGAGTGGGCCACTTTTGGGGATTACAGGTCCCAGAATCCCCATGATATAAATTAGGAGTATTGTTGAGGACTGCAGATCCCAGAATCCCTGTTTTTTTTCGTGTCAGGAGTGGCTTGAGAATCCCTGCGATATGAGATATAAAGTAGTTTGGGAACTGCAGGTCCCATAATCCTTATGATATATATTAGTTTTTGGGGGGACTGCAGTCTGCAGGTCCCATAATCCCATGATATAAATCAGGGGTTTTGGGACTACAGGTTCCATAATCCCAGTATATCAATTAGTATTTTGGGATTGCAGGTCCCATAATATCCATGATTATATGATAGGGGTTTTTTGGGACTGCAGGTCCCAGAATCCATATATATATATATATATATATATATATGGATTGCAGGTCTCAGAATCCTCATGATTATATGTTAGTATTTTGGGACTGAAGGTCCCATAATCCCTATGATTATATGATAGGGTTTTTTGGGACTGCAGGTCCCAGAATCCCCATGATTATATGTTAATTTTTGGGAATGCCGGTCCCATAATCCCCATGATTATATGATAGGTTTTTTTTGGGACTGCAGGCCCCAGAATCCATATGGACTGCAGGTCCCATAATCCCCATGATTATATGTTAGTTTTTGGGAATGCCGGTCCCATAATCCCCGTGATTATATGCTAGGTTTTTTTTGGGACTGCAGGTCCCAGAATCCATATATATATATATATATATATATATATATATATATATATATATATATATGTGTATATATATATATATATATATGGACTGCAGGTCCCATAATCCCCATGATTATATGTTAGTTTTTGAGACTGCAGGTCCCATAATCCCCATGATAATATGTTAGTTTTTTGAGACTGCAGGTCCCATAATCCCCATGATTATATGTTAGTTTTTTGAGACTGCAGGTCCCAGAATTCCCATGATTATATGTTAGTTTTTTGAGACTGCAGGTCCCATAATCCCCATGATTATATGTTAGTTTTTTTGAGACTGCAGGTCCCATAATCCCCATGATTATATGTTAGTTTTTTGAGACTGCAGGTCCCAGAATTCCCATGATTATATACTTGTTTTTGGGGAACTGCGAGTCCTAGAATCCACATTATATAGAAATTTTTTTTGGGATAACAGGTTCCAGAATCCCCACGATAATAGTTTTTTAAATTAGGAGGTTTTTTGGGATTGCTGGTCCAGAAACTCTATGATTTAAGTTTGGTCTTTTTTTTTGGGGGGGGGGGGGGGTGCAGGTCCCATAATCCCCAGCATCAAGCCTATGGGACCCTGGGAGCTACAGTTTGACAAGGTCCTTCCCGGCCTCAGGGGTGGCTGGTGCTTCCCCAGACTACAACTCCCAGGGTCACATAGGCTTGATTCTGGGGATTATGGGACCTGCACCCCCACACAAAAAAACTAATTTAAACCATAGGGTTTCTGGAACCGGCAGTCTATGTTCAAGGGGTCCCAATTCTAGACCAAACAAAGGCTGCCAGGCAGGAAGACACAATCAAAACCAGGGCTCCCCAAACTAAGGCCCGGGGGCCGGATGCGGCCCATCGAAGCCATTTATCCGGCCCCCACGGCACAAGGACAGAAGGGGGTTGGACTAAATGACCCAAGGGGTCTCTTCTTCTCTTACAACCATTATTATTATTATTATTATTATTATTATTGACACAACGACGTTGTATGACACAGCAAACAAGATAGATATGCTGGATTTCATATCACAAAATCGCATTATTATTATTATTAATATTATTATTAACATTGAGGCTGGGTGGCCATCTGTCAGGGGTGCTTTGCTTGTGCTTTCAGTGCACAAAGGCAGAAGGAGGTTGGACTAAATGGCCCAAAGGGTCTCCTCCAACCCTCTTTATTATTACTCTTTATTATTACTCATTATTATTATTATTATTATTATTATTATTATTATTATTATTATTATTATTAACATTGAGGCTGGGTGGCCATCTGTCAGGGGTGCTTTGCTTGTGCTTTCAGTGCACAAAGGCAGAAGGGGATTGGACTAAATAGCCAAGGGGTCTCTTCCAACCCTGTTTATTATTATTATTATTATTATTATTATTATTATTATTATTAATTAACATTGAGGCTGGGTGGCCATCTGTCAGGGGTGCTTTGCTTGTGCTTTCAGTGCACAAAGGCAGAAGGGGAATGGACTCAATGGCCCAAGGGATCTCTTCCAACCCTCTTTATTATTACTCTTTATTATTATTATAATTATTATTATTATTAACATTGAGGCTGGGTGGCCATCTGTCAGGGGTGCACAAAGGAAGAAGGGGGTTGGACTCAATGGCCCAAAGGTTCTCTTCCAACCATCTTTTTTTAAATTATTATTATTATTGTTATTTATTATTATTATTATCAACACAACGACGTTGTATGACACAGCAAACAAGATAGATATGCTGGATTTCGTTTCGCAAAACCACAAGTCGAACACTTCCCAAGTGTCTAGGACTGTGTGATGTATTTTCTGATGATGTGTGCAGATCCCAGTAGGGTGGCCTTTTGCAGTTGGCAGATGGTGATTTTGTCAATGTCTATTGTTTCCAAATGCCAGCTGAGATCTTTTGGCACAGCACCCAGTTTATTATTATTATTATTATTATTATTATTATTATTATTATTATTATTATTATTATTATTATTATTATTGCTCAGTGGCCAACTATAGTCCGGCCCTCCAACAGTCTGAAGGATTGTGAACTGGCCCCCTGTTTCAAAAGTTTGGGGACCCCTGATCAAAACCCTCCCGGCAGATGGCCATCTAGCCTCTGTTTAAAAACCTTCAGACAAAGAAGGCGACTCCACTGGACTTGCAGGCAGTAGTGCGACAAGCTCAAGCTCAAGCGGTGTCCAACTGCATTAACTCCACAGTGCAGATGCAACCACAAGTGACCCAAAAAAGCAACACGGCATCTCCAAAGATCCAGTCTGGTCCAGCTTTTAGTCGAAAAGGACTAAAAGAGCCGAAACAATTCTGCATTAATTGCAGCCATGATGATCACGGAGGCCCGGCTTCCCTCCCTCCTTCCCTTTTCCAGCCTTGATTTTTTCCGCCTTCGCAGAGAAGTAGGTTAACCAGGCGCCTGGAGGCAGAAAATGTGCTTTGATTTCAGCCGCGCAAGTGATAAAATATGAATGGACTTGTAGGGTTCGGCAGTAGCCAAAAGCAAGAAAAGGGGTTTGGAGAATATTGAATAGGACAAGCATCCACTCCATTCTGGGAGGGCATCTGCACTGCGAAATAAAATGGGATACAAATAATAATCATCATCATCCTCATCATCTCAGCCGGCATTTGAAAACAATAGACACTGACAAAATTACGATCTGCCAACTGCAAAAGGCCACCCGACTGGGATCTGCGCGTATCATCCGAAAATACATCACACAGTCCTAGACACTTGGGAAGTGTTCGACTCGTGATTTTGTGATATGAAATCCAGCATATCGATCTTGTTTGCTGTGTCATACTAATAATAATAATAATAATAATAATAATAATAATAATAATAATAATACATCACACAGTCCTAGACACTTGGGATGTGTTCGACTTGTGATTTTGTGATACGAAATCCAGCATGTCTATCTTGTTTGCTGTGTCATAATAAAATAATAATACAAAATCCAGCATATATATCTCGTTTGCTGTGTCATACTGTGTATTTGTGTCAATAATAATAATAATAATAATAATAATAATAAGCATGTCAGATAATAGTGTTCAAACTGCTGACAGGCATAATATCGGATCAAATCCAGGCGCACTTGGAGGCAAATAAGATCTTGTCAGTAGAACAAAAAGGTGACAAAAGAAGAAGTAGGGGCACGAAAGACCAGCTTCTGATTGACAAAATGATGCTGGAGAATTGCAAAAGCTGCAAAACAAACCTCTATACAACTTGGATTGATGACAAAAAAAAAAAGCATTTGACTCACTGCCACACCGTTGGATGTTTGGATGTCATTGGGGTTTGTGAAAATATTAGCAAGTTCACTGAAAATGCAATGAAACAATGGAAAACTGTGTTGTTTGTGGGCAACGAAAGCTATGGAACTGTTCACATCAAGTGAGGAATTTTCCAGGGCAACTCACTGTCACCACTGTTGTTCATCATTGCAATGATCCCACTGTCAGTGATTCTACACAAAACAAACCTGGGCTATCAAAAGGCAAAAAAAAAAATTCACCAAAAATTTCCCACTTGTTGTAGATATGAGGGTTGAATGAAAAGTAATGCCTCCACCTTCATTACTTCGGTTTGGATGGGAATATTTTAATAAATCAAATGCAGAAATAATCCTTAGAATGTGCTCTTTAACTACCGCTATTGACTTTTCCACATAATCACCAGACAATTGAATAGATTTCTGCCAACAATGAAGAAGTTTTCTGATGCCAACAAAGAAGAAGTCGACACTCTGTTTCCGCAACCGATGTCTCACAAGACCCATCGAGCACAGATCTTCCGATAGCCAAGCAAAGCAATCATGTGTCATACTATGTCGTTGTGTCAATAATAATAATACAATCACACAGTCCTAAACACTCGGGAAGTGTTCGACTTGTGATTCTGTGATACGAAATCCAGCATATATGTCTCGTTTGCTGTGTCATACTATGTCTTTGTGTCAATAATAATAATAATAATAATAATAATTATTATTATTTCTTCATTAATACTTGTTATTTGTTACCCACCTCTCTTTGCAGTTCATGGCAGTGAGTACAACTTAGTTCCAATACATACAGTAGAGTCTCACTTATCCAACATAAACGGGCTGGTAGAATGTTGGATAAGTGAATATGTTGGATAATAAGGAGGGATTAAGGAAAAGCCTATTAAACATCAAATTAGGTTATGATTTTACAAATTATGCACCAAAACATCATGTTAGACAACAAATTTGACAGAAAAAGTAGTTCAATACGCAGTAATGTTATGTTGTAATTACTGTATTTACGAATTTAGCACCAAAATATCACGATATATTGAAAACATTGACTACAAAAATGGCTTGGATTATCCAGAAGCTTGGATAAGCTAGGCTTGGATAAGTGAGACTCTACTGTAATAATAAAATCACACAGTCCTAAACACTCGGGAAGTGTTCAACTTGTGATTCTGTGATACGAAATCCAGCATATATATCTCGTTTGCTGTGTCATACTATGTCTTTGTGTCAATAATAATAATTATTATTATTATTTCATCAATACTTGTTATTTGTTACCCGCCTCTCTTTGCAGTTCATGGCAGTGAGTACAACTTAGTTCCAATACATAAATGAAATAAGAAAACACAAAAACACATCAATTAAAGACACATTAAAATACCAATACAGTAGAGTCTCACTTATCCAAGCCTCTGGATAATCCAAGCCATTTTTGTAGTCAATGTTTTCAATATATCGTGATATTTTGGTGCTAAATTTGTAAATACAGTAATTACAACATAACATTACTGCATATTGAACTACTTTTTTCTGTCGATTTGTTGTAAAACATGATGTTTTAGTGCTTAATTTGTAAAATCATAACCTAATTTGATGTTTAATAGGCTTTTCCTTAATCCCTCCTTATTATCCAAGTTATTCGCTTATCCAAGCTTCTGCCGGCCCGTTTAGCTTGGATAAGTGAGACTCTACTGTACTAATGAAATTAAAATTTTAAAACAGGTCTTTCTCTGTCCAAGAGTGCTGGTGCCTTACTACAACTCCCCGGACTCCAGGCAGTTATAAAGTGATGTCAAACTGGATTAATTCTACAGCGGAGATGCATCCAATTGCTGTCTGGATTTTCCAGTGTTTCCCCATGGATGAGGAATGATGTTCTTTTTAATGTAGAAAGCACTACATCTCTCCTAAGGAAGAGCTTTAGAAGGCTTTGGGGCCTTGGCCTCCTTGCCAGCTGTTGCCCATAAATGCATCAACATCTGGCTCCCAATTCCTTAACAATGCTGAACTTTGCAAAAGATTTAAGTGTTAAGTTGTTCTTATTGGGAATGCATGCACAGGGTGATGTCTGCAAAAGACTCTATTTTTGCAAAGCACAGAAAGGCCATCTCTCGGAAACGTATCTGATTCCAGCCACCTTTGCTCTGTCCAGCAAATTGTTCTGGAATTGCAAGCCATCTAAAGCTAGCATTCGCAGGCCAGAGAAAACACATTGTCCCGGCATTGTGGTTATCTAAAGTTAGCATTCAGAGGCCAGAACAAGATGACTGGGAGAAAATAGCAGCTCAATCCCATTAGCAAGGATTGGCATGTCCTTGCCTTTAAGAATAGCCCAGTGGAAGCCAAAAGGCCGGATTTACTTCTGTCTGGTTGAATGAGATCCATTCTTTAAAACAAAGCAATTAGGAAACTGGTGACTTTTGACATGTGTCTCATGGTCCAAAAACATCTCAATGGGCTTCTAACAATTGTATTGCTGTTGTCGAACCACGATAATAAATTGCATCTACTTTATTATTTTGTGCAACTTGTATTTTTCAACTGTGTACAGTATCTATCTATCTATATATAAGAGTGATGGCATCAGGGCAGCAGACAAAACAACAAAACTACAGGCCCCCCAACCTCGAAATTTGACAACACAACCCATCATCCACGGCTCTAGGTTGATACAACAAAAAGAAAAGAAAAATAAAGTCCTAATTAGAGGGAAAGGAATAATTGTTTTTATCCAGTTGCTGCCAGTTAGAAGGCTAAGCTCCTCCAACTTGGTCTCCTAGCAACCCAATAAAAAATAATTAAAAACACTAAAAAATAATTAAAAACACTAAAAAGTTAATACAATAAAATACTATAATAACAGAAAATAACTAAAAATAATACAAGAAAATAATAAAATATCATAAATAAAAAGATAACTTACAATAAAATTAATTAAAAAATACAAATAACGTCAAATAAAAATTACACAACAATTTTAAACCAATACCACCACCACTTTGCCACAACAACGCGTGGCCGGGCACAGCTAGTTTCTTATATATGACATGTATATAAATTGCTTCTTGGAAATGTATCAAAATGCAACTTAGAAACAGCCACCCCCTGTGATCCTTTTCTGCAATATTTGCCAGCCCTATGTTCATATATATCTATCTAGACATCTCTCTCTATATAGATAATTATATCTGTATAGAATTTGCGAAGACTTGCAAACATGTGAGGTGAAAATTCATATATAAAATAATGTGTACATATAGATACAGATATACAGGTACATGGAAATCTCTAGCTATCTATATGTATATAAGATTTGCAAAGACTTGCAAACATATGAGGGAGAAATTCATATATAACATTAATGTAGATAGATAGATTGAAATATAAAGGTACATAGGGATTGCAAAGGCTTGCAGGGGGACATGCCTCTGTATCTGTAGCAGAGATTAACAAATATTTCAGGGGGAAATGCTTTTATAAGATTAATGGGTATATATATTCTTCTTCCTGACTTGCAAGGGCTTCTTTCCCTTTTCAAAACATTCCCTTGGTTAAGAGCCAGAGAGGTTTTGGAAAAGAAAACACACTGATAAGGGAGGATAAGATGAGAGATAAATATATCATATGCTGGCTTGACCTTGACCCGATTATAAGCCGGGGGAGGCTTTTTCAGCTCATAAAAAGGGCTGAAAAACTCGGCTTATATACGGTCCTTGCACATACAGTAGAGTCTTGCTTATTCAACATAAACGGCCCGGCAGAACGTTGGATAAGCGAAAATGTTGGATAATAAGGAGGGATTAAGGAAAAGCCAACCTCGAGTTTCACAAGCAAAAGGTGGACAGATTGATTTCATTGGGATCTATTTTCATTCTAAAATTGACCACTAGCTGCTGCATTTCCCACCCTCGGCTTATACTCGAGTCAATAAGTTTCCCCATTTTTTGTGGTAAAATTAGGTGCCTCGGCTTATATTAGGGTTGGCTTATAGGGTTGGCTTATACGGTAAGTATTTATTTGAAGCACTAAGAGTTTTGGAAAAGGCGCTGTTTTGTTGTGCAAAGTAGGATGGAAGGAAATCGTGGGATTTCGGCTGCGGTTTCTTATTGCAAAAAATTCATTAATAATTCTCTTTTCTTCCAGTGGAGAATCAACCGATTCCTGCTCGATCCAATGCCATCCTTTGTCTTCAGTGTTCAGTCTGATGCTGTTGAATCCACTCCAGACTTCAACGCTTCTCTACAGAGCTTCAGTCCCTTGGAAAGTATTACTGTTCGGACTAAAACCCAGAGCGGATTCACGCAAGCGTATGTGATACTGCAACCAACTGGTCAACTACAAGACTTGCAAGTTGTATTTCCCGTCTATTTAATTTCCTTCTCATCTATAACTTCAACGGAGAGAACTTGATCCTCTTCTTTGGGGGCTGGACTCACGCAAACCTGGACAAAATGACCCGAAGACTCAGAAGTGACCTTCTTGCCCCCGTGGTCATCCGATTTCCATGATCCAGTTGGCGAGATGGGGCTGAATGGAGATTTGGGTGGAACCGGAGTAGCATTGGCAGCCTAATAATAATAATAATAATAATAATAATAATAATAATAATAATAATAATAATAATGGAGCAAGCCATCAGAACAAATGCAATTAAGGCCAAGATCGAAAAATCAGCTGATGACCCAAAATGCAAACTATGCAAGGAAACCGACGAAACCATTGATCATATCCTCAGCTGCTGTAAGAAAATTGCACAGACAGACTACAAACAGAGGCACAACTATGTGGCCCAAATGATTCATTGGAACTTATGCCTCAAGTACCACCTCCCAGCAGCAAAGAACTGGTGGGATCACAAACCTGCAAAAGTCTTGGAAAATGAGCACGCAAAGATACTGTGGGACTTCCGAATCCAGACTGACAAAGTTCTGGAACACAACACACCAGACATCACAGTTGTGGAAAAGAAAAAGGTTTGGATCATTGATGTTGCCATCCCAGGTGACAGTCGCATTGACGAAAAACAACAGGAAAAACTCAGCCGCTCTCAGGACCTCAAGATTGAACTTCAAAGACTCTGGCAGAAACCAGTGCAGGTGGTCCTGGTGGTGATGGGCACATTGGGTGCTGTGCCAAAAGATCTCAGCCGGTATTTGGAAACAATAGACATTGACAAAATTGTGATCTGCCAGCTGCAAAAGGCCACCCTGCTGGGATCTGCGCGCATCATCCGAAAATACATCACACAGTCCTAGACACTTGGGAAGTGTTCGACTTGTGGTTTTGTGATATGAAATCCAGCATATCTATCTTGTCTGCTGTGTCATAATAATAATAATAATACCATAATAACAACAATATTGTAATACCATAATAATATGGATATGCCATAATAATGTTTTTTAACTTCTAATCTGTCGACTCCCTGTAATGTTGTATAATCATACTTTTCCATTGAATGGCATACTCAAACTGAAGGAGGAGGAGGAGAAGAGGAAGAAGAACATGAAGAGGAAGGAGGAAGAACAAGCGGAAGAGGAGGAAGAGGAGGCAGGAGAAAAGAAAGAGAAGGAGAGGAAAAAGGGGAGAAAGAAGGAGGAGGTGAGAGAAGTGAAGAAGAGCGAAGAGAAGAAGAAAAGAGGAAGATGAAGAGGAGGAGGGGAAGAGGATGAGAGAAGAAAAGGAGGAGGAGGAATGTGTTGGGTGCAGAGCTGTCCTTAGGTAATTTTTTGTAGTAGGCAAAGGTAATTTTGGCGCCTGGCACGGGAAGGCCCAAAAAGGAGGAGAAGGAGGCGGGGGTGGCGCCATCCTCCTGGGGCCTCGACGGCGCCCCCGGGACGATGGCGCCAAAGGCAAATGCTTACCTCGCCTGGCGGTTGGACCGCCTCTGGTTGGGTGGGTCAACTGTCCACCTCCCCACCCACATGTGGTCCTTGGGCAGGTCCCCTCTGGTGCCCGTGCTCACCTGCATGGCCTTCAGCTCCTTGATCCTCCACCGCAGGTGTGCCAGCTTCCCAGGGCCCTCCACCCGCCCGGCCGCAGCCAGAGCCGCCTGGAAGAGCCTTGGGGTCCCGGCCCTGGGCGGGATGATGACCGCCGAGCCCTTCTCCTCCTTGGCCTTGCGGTGGTTCTTCAGCATCCGCCTGGGAGACACACACACACACACACAAGCTCGTTCTAGATTATTATTATTATTACATTTAAGTTTATGCCCCGCTTTTTCTCTCCATAATAAACCACCTGCTGGTCAGGGACATGCATGCAACAATGGGTGAATTGTGCAGCTAAATCTTTTGTTGCACATAGGATTTAGAGGTTTCCTATAATAATAATAATAACTTTATTTTTACACCCCGCCCCATCTCTCCAAAGGGACTCGGGGCGGCTTATTTATTTATTTATTTATTTTATTTACAGTATTTATATTACACCCTTCTTTCTCACCCCGAAGGGGACTCAGGGCGGATCACATGACACATATAAGGCAAACATTCAATGCCTTAATATAGAACAAAGACAGAGACAAACGCAGGCTCCGAGCTGGCCTCGAACTCATGACCTCTTGGTCAGAGTGATTTGTTGCAGCTGGCTGCAGCTGGCTGCTCACCAGCCTGCACCACAGCCCGGGCTTACATGGGGCCTGAATATTCCCAACTGGGCTCTACAAGGACTCACTTGGCCTTCTTCCGGAGCAGCTTCTGTGACTCCGGATAATGGACCAGGATCTCGTTCAGGTCTTTCTTATCCAGAATGAAAAGGTTGGCAAATCCATGCGCCACGACGTTGGCAGTGCGCCGGTTGCCGCCTCCCACAGCCAGCAAACTAAATGGGAAGAGCAACACAGAGATCAAGCAGTCAGGGGCCATCTCCAACTACGTCCCGTGGTCTTTGTATATAGATGAATGCAACAAACAAATAAATCGAGTTGTGGTGTGTTTTTCAGGCCTTTAGCTGATGGGGAGTTTTCCCGCAATATCAGATTAGGTCTTTGCACAGAGGGAGTGAAGGATAGATTGATTAGGCGCTCAGAGAGAGACTCAGTGGGAAGTCCTTGAAACCCAAGTGTATGAGGCATGATCTCATGGCTTCTTGGTTGGGCCTGAACTTAAATTAAGTGATATGTTCTTGATGTCTCTCAGAGCAGACACACAACAACCCCGTGATTCTGACAACACATTAAACAAATAAATACTTAGCATATCAGCCTGACCTGATCTCTCCGAACACGGAACCCGCTTTGAGCGTCACCAGAACTGTCTTGCCGTCTGGACCGCCCAGAACCATGACTTGCCCCACTTGGATGATGTACATCTCCCGGCCGATTTCCCCCTGGAAGAAAGGCGGACAATGGGAGCTGCCCATGCATCTGAGTCTCTTAGAAGAAAGGCTCAATGACAAACACCATGTAAGATTATTATTTTTATTCCCAGGTTATCAGTGTCATTTCCTGATTGGTTCTAAATGTATTAAAAATAATATCTATCTATCTGTTGAAGTTAGTATGCGTGTATACATGTATTGTACCACAAAGGCCGTTGCTTAGGCGAAGACGTTCTCAAGTGAAGGAAGAGAGGAAGGAAGGAAAGAGAGAAAGAAGGGAAAGAAAGGAAAGAAAGAAGAAGGGAAAGAGGGAGAAAAAGGAGGGAAGGAAGGAAGAGAAAGGAAATGAGAAAAGGAATGAAGGAAAGGAAAGAAAGGGAAGGGAGGGAAGGTAGGAAGGAAGGAAGGAAGGAAGGAAGGAAGGAAGGAAGGAAGGAAGGAAGGAAAGAAAAAAGAGAGGAAAGGAGTAGGAAGGGTGGAATGGGGAAGAAAGTAAAAGGAGGGGAGTGTAGTGTCTCAGAGACCTCCGAGTCGTGACCCTGTCGCCATTATGGATCAGACCGAAGAAGAGATGGGGTTTCTGCCATTTCCCCATGATTCTGTTCCCTTCCAGATGTCCCCTGTTGACAGTTTTAGCCCACAGTTAATTAAAAAGGGCCTTGACTCACAGCCCGGTTCTCCAGAGAACGCTATGTTTGACCGCAAATTGTTTTGGGAAACATCTCATGCGGAGAAGCAGAATTTGAGGAGAAGCACTAGATTAGCGGAGAGAACAAGCGTTAATTAAGTCGGTTCCCTTGAGAGTTTCTCGGGAGGATTGCATCTGGCAAGTTGTTGACTTAGTCCACTTTCCCTTGGGAAAGAGTGTTCAGACACCTGGCTGGAGAGCAGAGCGAAGTCCCATAAAAGTTCTGGGCGCTGACTGTCCTTTGCAGTGTTCAACGTGTCAGTTGAGGAATTCACATCGACTCTAGTTCTGCAGCGCGCTACTCTCGAGTTGCATCTCGTCTCCCTGTCAAGCCTGGACAGCATTTCAGCTTTACCACGACTAACTTTGCCTTGCCTTGCATCCTAGCCTCGGATTTGAGCCCTGGAACTTTTTGACAGATCTTGCCTTAATCCCCACTCAAACAGCCTAAAGGTTTGAGTGTGTTTCGGTTATTGGATTTAAAACTTTGAACTCTAATAATGGATATCTACTTTCACATTACTGGACTATATTTGACCTTTCCTGAAAGGTCTATTGCTGGACTATATACTCTGCTTATTTTTAGTTGTCTCCTTTATTTCCTTAATAAAGATATTAGATTGTTTATTGGCCTGCGTGTCTGATTCCCAGTGCTCACGCTGCCCTGAGGTGTCACAGGGAGGGAGGAAGACAAAGGAAAGGAGAAAAAGAATGAAGGAAAGAGAAGGGAGGGAAGGAAGGAAGGAAGCGGAAAGGAGTAGGAAGGGCGGAATGAGGAAGAAAGAAAAAGGAGGGAAGGAAAGAAGACAAAGGAAAGGAGAAAAGGAATGGGGAAAGTAAAGGAAGAAAGAAGGGAAGGGAAAGGAGAAAAGGAAGGAGGGAAGGGAACTAAAGAAGGGAAGAGATAGGAAAGGAAGAAAGAGGGAATG
Source organism: Anolis carolinensis (assembly GCF_035594765.1). Taxonomy (NCBI): domain Eukaryota; kingdom Metazoa; phylum Chordata; class Lepidosauria; order Squamata; family Anolidae; genus Anolis; species Anolis carolinensis. The sequence continues at coordinate 27,995,925 of NW_026943820.1, read as the reverse complement.
GAGGGAAGAAAGAAATGAAAGGAGTGGGAAGGAAGGCATGGGGAAGAAAGAAAAAGGAGGGATGGGATGAGGGACAAAGCTGGGAATCTATGCCGATAATCACATTCATCATCCTCATCATCCTTTCTGTGCCGCCCACCGTCTTGCACATTCTTGGCTCACCTTTTTGCAGACGTAATCGTTGGGCAAATACACAACGGACCGGAGCCTCTTCAACATGTCAAAGATCATCTGCCGGTCACAACCCTGAATGGAACACAAATAACAGGCAATGGTGAATCCTTACGTTTAGAAGAGCCATGAGAAAGATTTAAGCAGACCGATCGGGAGTTCTGTGGTTGGAGTAGAGTTGGACGGGACCCCGAAGGCCATCTAGTCCAACCCACTTCTGCTCTGCAGGAAAAGCACCATCAAAGCACAGAGGCCAGATTGTAATCTGAACTTTAAAATTGTTGGAACGATGGGGTTCCAGACTCTTGGATAACTCTTCCAAAATCTGGAACGGATGCTTGCAGGTGGAAGCCCCACAAGTGGAAGGTAATAATAATAATAATAATAATAATAATAATAATAATAATAATAATAAGGAAAGAGTACCTGGAAGAGTGGCACTTTGCTCACAATATCGTAATTTACATCAATGGCAATATCCAGCCGCATCTTCTCCGGCAATTGCATCAGCAGCTCCGATTCATCTGTCGCAAAGCAGATCATCACAATCTCATTTGCCTTTCCCGAAACGATGGATCCGCTTCCATAGCTCAATGCTATGGAATCCTGGAAGTTGTAGTTTTGCAAGGTCTTCTTACAAAGAAGACCTTAAACTTCCACTTTAGGTCTATTTTTTGCTTGTGTATTTTAATGTGTATTTTGTGTAACTTCAGAGAGGAAGGGAAGAAATAATAATAATAATAATAATAATAATAACAACAACAACAACAACAACTATTATTATCCGCCAAAGAGTGCTGTCTGCCTCCCCAAACTACAACTCCCAGGACTCCATAGCACTGAGCTATGGCAGTTAAAGTGCTATCAAACTACATTATTATTATTATTATTATTATTATTATTATTATTATTTAATTAATAAAGAGTGCTATCTGCCTCCCCAAACTACAACTCCCAGGACTCCATAGCACTGACCCATGGAAGTTAAAGTGCTATCAAACTACATTATTATTATTATTATTATTATTATTATTATTGTTATTATTATTTAATAATTAATTAATTAATAAAGAGTGCTGTCTGCTTCTCCAAACTACAACTCCCAGCACTCCATAGCACTGAGCTATGGCAGTTAAAGTGCTATCAAACTACATTATTATTATTATTATTATTATTATTATTATTATTATTATTATTATTATTTAATAATTAATTAATTAATTAAGAGTGCTGTCTGCTTCTCCAAACTACGACTCCCAGGACTCCATAGCACTGACCCATGGCAGTTAAAGTGCTATCAAACTACATTATTATTATTATTTAATTAATTAGTATATATTTCAGATTTCAATATTAAGGTCAAAAAAATGTAGGATGATGTTTTATAGGATTTGTGCTACACTGGAACAGAACAGACAAAGAGATCACTTGAGAAATATTAAATAACCAAAATAAAATATTACATATTAAATAACCAAAGTAAAATGAAATAATCTGGGAATCTGATATTGCAATGCATCCAATGAAATGGTTGAAAACCTATATATATGTGTGTATGTATATATATATATATCTGTGTGTGTGTGTGTGTGTATATATATATATATATATATATGATTAGGAGCGTGTTTAAGAACTGGTCCAAGAGTCCAGAAGAACCTTGACTCCCAATGTGACCATCATCCCACTTTATTATTATTATTATTATTATTATTATTATTATTATTATTATTATTATTATTACAGAAATTAAGTAAACAATTTATTATTATTAACAGCCTTCAAAACATCTTACCCAGCATGCCTTGCGAGTGCCAGGTGTATTCGTACCAGGTCTTGACCCGGTTCTGGACGGAACGTGGTATTTTGTAAAAAGCCATGTATTTGACGGTATTGTCCATGCAGGTCCGGTAGTACGTGTGTCCGGCAGTTGCTGCACCAACAACGTCCCTCATCTGTACGGAATCAAGAGAGGAGCCTCTTTTATTCATTATTTCCTCTGTGGATGATAGGATCACAGGAGGGATCGGATTGTGTGTGGTACCGGATGGCCCATGGAGATCCCTTCCAACTCTATAATATTGCGCCAAATTGCTATGTGTGTGTGTGTGTGTAAAGAAATCCTTGCAAGGTTGTTTGCAGGAGATCTCTGCAAAAGAGCTCAGCTTTGCAGAGGCAAAGCCACGCCTCAAAACAATGTATCAGTTTGCTGGCAGATGGCTGGTTTTGTCAGCTGGAATTTGAGCTTGCTGGGAGAGCACAGAAAAAGACAGGCTCTCTATAGCTACGGTCAAGTAGCAATTTAAATATGCTATGCTGGATATATTTTGAATGCTGATTGATTGGTTC